>NW_006263303.1:24034160-24049130 GCF_000493195.1 Citrus x clementina | reverse complement strand
GGACCTTTTGTCTCCCGATTCTTGTTAAAATGAGAATGTCACTAATAAACAAAAAATATATAATTTTTAATGTATTAAAAATTATGTATTTTTATATTTTAATAATGTTTTTACTTTTTTAAAGTGAAGATTTCCTCAATAGAGAAGGATTATTTCTTTGTTGTACCATATCTTTGTACCATATCTTAACATGATTAACGTATAATTTTATTCTTTAAACAGTTTACTGTTGCTTCATATATAAAAGAAATTCACTCAAAACTAATCAAATGGATTGACATTTCTCAAGATGTAGTAATGTAATATTTTTATACCAAAGGATTTTTTGGATTATCAAGAGCAATAATTGAAAAAATAAAATTAAGGAAAAATGAAAGGCCACACAGATATAATTTATAGTGGTTCATTCTCAATGTAAGAGCTGTGTCCACTTTCAAGCGTTGAAGGGTTTACTTGGTTGATCTTTGAATGCTTAGCATATGTAGGGTTATAATTAATGAGGCTAATATAATAGTTTTGCTTGTTATGATGCCATTTTCTAAGGGGGTTGATAATATAGAAAAAGACAATTTTTTTTTTCCTTGACAATAACTAAATTTGCATAAACACACACTGATTTTTTATATAATATAAGTTACAACAACCTAAAAGTAGTTAATTAATACTAAAAAAATGATATCATGTGAAACAATTGAGAGGTGATAGGTAACTATCTTTGAACTTAACCTAAGTTATATATGATACAATTTAGCAAGACCCCTAATTTTAATATGAACATAATTAATGACGATCACAATCAAGGTTATTATTAATTACTGTTTTCTTTCATTGGTACAATATATCATGTTTTGATATACATATATATCTACCACTTGACTTATATATATGACGTGTTGCTTAAAATCGATTTTTTTTCCCATCAATATTCAACACTTAGGCTATACCTACCACTTGACTTATATATATGATGTGTTGCTTAAAATCATTATTTTCCATCAATATTCAACACTAAGGTCTTAAAAAGGGATCCAAATTCCAAATTATCATACTCGTGGTCTTTTCTTCCTTCTAACTATCTAATTACATGCATAATATATGTATAATAGTTAATGAAAAAGAGACTATATATTAAAGAAAGACAATTGGGTCATCAAAATCTATCATTTTTTTCCCTTTTTTAATCAACTTGCAGTTCAAAGTTGGAACTTGAAATGGTAGTTGTAGTTTGTGCTCACTGGGCCATGTGGCAGAAACATGTAATTAACTCGTTAGCAAATTAAATTATAATTAGCGCAATGATTATATTATTTGCATTAATAATTATCTATCACGTCTTTACTTTTGGGCACTCTAAATCAATGAAACCTGATAAATAAAATTAATTAACTAGTAAGGACAATTAGTAAACCAACTTTTGTCATCAAATGCTAGCTGCCCATCTCTCACGACTGCTAATTTGCGAGATCATGCATTAGTTTCAACTGAGCACGCAAGACTTCATTTTTTTTTTATTTTTTTTAATTTAACACATATGATTAGTTGAATTCTTTAAAGTCTATTAAAAAGTTGATTTCTGGGTTTTACCATACAATCAATTACACTACAAGAGTCCAAAAATGAGCTGGTCCATAGTATATAGCAGCCCAGCCCATGATTGTACAAATATGTGCTTATATTGAACTTCACCGTCTCAAAAGATAGTCCCATAAGGCCCATAACTAATCAGGGATCTCTTGAAAAAGATTCTAAAGTCTTTTGATTGAGGAGAACTCATCCCATTCTTGTACAGAATGTTGATGTGAACAACGTACAATCCAGAAAAACGTAATTCGGAAGACCTCACGAACATGACCATGACCAAGACCGAGCCAGAAGTCTGCAGACGAATGACTTAATTGGAACCACAAACTTGGTTGGGTTCCATGATGAACTTTACTAGATTTTTCAAGTATCTCATATCCTATTATCTTCAGTTCATGAACTTGTGTGACACTCGTTTATCGGATGATCGATCAATTTCAGAATTTAAAAAGTTACTTATTACTCTATTCCAGCACACTATCCACTAAGTGAACATCACCTCATTTGAGATTGTAAAACTTGTAATACTGCTGAAAAAGTCTAGACTATGTGATGATGTTAAAATGAACCAAGGCCAATGTAATTAGAAATTGCGTCTACGTCCATTCTATATCAATTTCAATTTAATTTACTGAAATTTATTACGTATAAATGTAAGAGAAAACAACGTTTACTTTAATTATTTAAACAAACCCAAAAGACTTAACTTTTACAAGCGATTGAAAATTTAGAGATTCAATGATAAAATTGGCATATTTGGAGAAACTGAATGACGATAATTTGGGAATATCATTTTGTTAATTAACAAAGATTTAGACAATCAATTCATATATATTCATTATTTTATGAGTAATGATACAGCCACAAACTCTTGTACAAACTTATTTTGTACAAACCGACGTGGCATTAATTCATTGGTTGAATGAAAATATAAAATAGTAAAAACAAATCATGTGGGCCAAGTGATATTTAATTCAACCAATCTTATCATGCCACATCAGTTTGTACAAAATAAATTTGTACAAGAGTTTGTGGCTATATCATTACTCTTATTTTATTATCTCACATCGGCAAATTATTAGGTAAGACAATTAATTCTCACTGCCCTTAATAATATAAGATTCGGATAACCCCAAACTCTTGAGTTACTTTTTTAATACAAGTTAAGTGTAGGCTTTTTTCATGAAATTTTTAAATTTTAACTTTAAAAATTATTAAAGCCTACACTTAATTGAAAAATAAAAGCTCGTTTTAACCCATATATGGTGTTACTATTATTTAATGTAGTCCCCATTAAATCTATTTAAATAACCTCCATTAACACATATAACCCATAAAATTTCAGTTTTTTTACATCTTATTACTATATAATTTAGCCCTCAGTAAACTATGTTTCTGGATCTGCTACTGCTCGGGGTCAATGCGACAACTATTTTGCATAATCAACATAGATTCTTGTTTTATATATCTTTATTTTGTATTATTTTCCTTAAAACATCAATTTATTAAGCAAGGGATTTTACTAAAAAGAAAAGGTTAAAAAGGGTATAAACGAAATGGAGAAAGCAGAAATTAAAAAGCCAGCCCCGACGTATACTCAAACAATAAAGTGATGATAATGCTTAATATATAATTGATACATTTCTCTTGCATGCATGCTGGTGGATATGAATTATTCTTTGTTAGAAAATGGATGGAATAATAAATGACCTTACATATATAAATCCGAGAGATCGACTTAAAGTTTTAAATAAAATCAGTCCAACTCAATACGAATTACCAAATCAAAGCGGAGCAGAAGCAGAATTTGGTGGTGTAAAAGCTATAGGTAGCTGCGTTGTTTTGATCATAGGGTGAATTATACATATGTGCCAAATCGATCACAGGATAAAGCAATTAGAACTTGGGTTTGCGTCTACCACAAATTGATGGTGGTAAGGCGGAGGAGGAAATTGACTACAATATGCCCACTCAATTGGAGTTTGTTTAATCTCTTTCGATTCCTTTTCCTTTTCCTTTTCCTTTTCATCTTTCTCTTCTTGGACGCTCAATAGAGACGCAAATCCGAGCTTCTTTTGCAGCTTCCTGGTTAGCTTCACCGAATCCACTTCGTTTCCTATCACCACCAATTCATCTTTTCCTTCTCCTTTTATCTCCACCTTTATAACTCCTATATATATATATATATGCAATTAAAAGAATTGCAACATTAATTCATAACAATTGGCTAGATACGAAGTAATTAATGAAGTTATTATTTCATTAAATGTATACAGTGCTAACCATCTGCCTTCACCGCAATCTTCATGGCTTTCTTTCTGCATTTTTTGCAAGTCATTTGCACCTTTATGACTATCTTTTGCTGAATATAAAACGCAGAACAAAGTATTTGTTAGTTCATGTTAAGAGAAGATCCTTATACTATAATTATTTGTTAACTTTTAAAACCTCTATATGGAAAAGAAGGAATTTTTTTTTAATTTTATTTTTGCATGAATACATGATAAATCAATAGTCGTATGCTGTATTCTCTAGGAGAAAAGAGGCTCACGTACCTTCATGATTAACAGAATATAGCCAAAATCAATTAATTGGGAGCCTTAGCCCCTTTATGTAGAGAGCTTCCTTATGCTAGAGCTGTTAGCTGTATGATCTTTAATACTTAAAGAAATGGCATCTATTTATATCACTAGAGCTCAAGGTTCGGTGTAATTATTTTTATTAATTTCTTGTTTTTTCACGTGATTTGGAGTTGATTGTTAAATTAACTTAATATTGGCATGTCATGAGAACAAAATACGTGACTCAAGGGTCAAGGAAATGTTTAATCAACCCCCTTATACACGCAATGCTACCAATTAATGATGACGTGAGAGATAACTATATAAGAATAAACAAAGATGATAAACTTTTGTGGCGTTTATTGTGATCAAAAGAGTAATTGAAAATATTTTAAGTTATTCTCAGAAAAGAAAATATTTTAAGCAATTAGTTGGCAGATTTACGTAAATAATTTTTTTTTCTTTTTAGCAAATCAAAGTACGTTGATAGATCGGATTACTGGCCTTTATTAAGGACATTTATAATTTTTTTGAGCTTACTCCCGCCATATGTATGTGCAAGTCAAATTAGCCTTAAATCTTGATTGGAGGGATATATTCAGCAAGTTACTCCCATGAATTGTTATTAAATTGATAAGAAATTGTTGTTAATTTAATAAGAAATTTGAAGGTAGGTAATTTTCTTTTTTGTAAGGGAATTTCATGTTATAAGGCGGAATGCAAATGCAATAGAATTGTTAATATTAAAATCGAGAAAATAATGTCAATGAAAATTAACAAGAACAAGAATGCATGCACCCAGCTGAAGAAAAGTAAAGACTGGGGCGTTCATATGCTTTCGGGGAAACTTAAACCTAAGTAATTCAGTAGAAAAGTCTGAACTCAGATTTTGCTATTGGAAATGATTATTGATTTCATTGACACGACTTTCGTTAATTATTTTTGTCTTTGGCGTTTAGACTAAGTCCTTGAAATTAAATGTACATGCATCAAGTTGTATTCATTGATTTCACACACACACATTTTACATGGACGCGGTTTATAATTAATTCAACTTTAATTTTATTAAACTGCATGATTTAATAGTGAATTTAACATTATTTATATATAGGGTTATAATTAATTAGGCTAATATAATAGTTTTGCTTGTTATGAGGCCATTTTCTAAGGTGGTTGATAATAAAGAAAAAGATAACTTTTTTTTTTCTTTGACAATAACTAAATTTGCATAAACACACATTGAATTTTTTTTTTTTTATAATATAACTTACAATAACTCAAAAGTAGTTAGTTAATACTAAAAAAATGATATCATGTGAAATAACTAAGAGATCATAGGTAACTATTTTTGAACTTACCGTAAGTTATATATGATGTAATTTAGCAACACCCCTAATTCTAATACGAAAATAATTAATGACGATCACAATCAAGGTTATTATTGACTACCGTTTTCTTTCATTGGTACAATATATCATGTTTTGATATACATAAATATCTACCACTTGACTTATATATACGACGCGTAGCTTAAAATCGTTTTTTTTTTTTCCATCAATATTCAACACTTAGGCTATATATACCACTTGACTTATATATATGATGTGTTGCTTAAAATCATTATTTTCCATCAATATTCAACACTAAGGTCTTAAAAAGGGATCCAAATTCCAAATTATCATACTCGTGGTCTTTTCTTCCTTCTAACTATCTAATTACATGCATAATATATGTATAATAGTTAATGAAAAGGACACTATATATTAAAGAAAGACAATTGGGTCATCAAAACCTATCATTTTTTCCCTTTTTTAATCAACTTGCAGTTCAAAGTTGGAACTTGAAATGGTAGTTGTAGTTTGTGCTCACTGGGCCATGTGGCAGAAACATGTAATTAACTCGTTAGCAAATTAAATTATAATTAGCGTAATGATTATATTATTTGCATTAATAATTATCGTCTTTACTTTTGGGCACTCTAAATCAATGAAACTTGATAAATAAAATTAATTAACGGGCAAGGACAATTAGTAAACCAACTTTTGTCATCAAATGCTAGCCATTTGTGAGATCATGCATTAGTTTCAACTGAGCACGCAAAGAGCCTTCGTTTTTTTTTTTTTTTAATTTAACACATGATTAGTTGAATTCTTTAAAGTCTATTAAAATGTTGATTTCTGGGTTTTACCATTTACACTACAAGAGTCCAAAAATGAGTTGGTCCATAGTATATAGCAGCCCAGCCCATGATATGCACACATATGTGCTTATATTGAACTTCACCGTCGCAAAATATAGTCCCATACGGCCCATAACTAACCAGGGATCTTTTGAAAAAGATTTGATTGAGGAGAACTCATCCCACTCTTGTACAGAATGTTGATGTGAACAGCGTACAATCCAGCAAAACGTAATTCGGAAGACCTCACGAACATGACCAAGACCGAGACCCAGAAGTCTGCAGACGATTGACTTAATTGGAACCACAAGCTTGGTTGGGTTCCATGATGAACTTTACTATACTTTTCAAGTATCCCATATCTTATTATCTTCGGTTCATGAACTTGTGTGACACTCGTTTATTGAATGATCGATCAATTTCACAATTGAAAAAATTAGTTATGACTCCATTCCAGCACACTTTCCAGTGAGTGATCATCACCTCATTTGAGATTTTAGAACTTGTAATACTGCCGAAAAAGTCTAGACTATGTAATGATGTTAAAATGAACAAAGGCCATGTAATTAGAAATTGCATTTACGTCTATTCTATAGGTCAGTTTGGGAGTGCGGTTGAAATTTAATAAGTTGTTTATTTAATAATTTTTATAAAAATTGTGTTTTGTAAATTTTGTAAAAACAACTTATTTTATAATTTTCTCGCTTTTGTCAACAACTTTTAAAAGTAGGTACGGGTTACTTTTCATAAGCAGCTTATTGAATAAGTTACCACACCTTTTTAAAATTCCTGTTATAACCCTATATTTTAATAAAAAGACAATTGTATCTCACTTATCCATAAACCCTTATGTATAAATCATCGGATATCATATTACCACCATAACCACGTACGTTCTCTCTAGTTTTGATTCAGTAAATTTATATTCTAATTTTATAACTATGGCTTTTAAAGTTTAATGTATATTACATATTTAAGAAAAAAAGATGTCTAAACAATTCATTAAACATACTTTAAAAATAAAAAGCAATTAAAACTTATATCTATTTTGGTCATTATTTAATAAAACAACACTTTCGTAATAAAATTTACCAAACACATATACTATACTTTTCAAACTCACGACAACTGTAACAGTATAATTTACCAAACACCACACTACTTTTTTAATCAACAGCTTATTTCATCTACATATTACAAGCAGATTATTTCATCAGCCTCCACGATCCCAAACTGACCCTCTATCAATTTTCAATTTAATTTACTGAAATTTATTACGTATAAATGTAAGAGAAAACAACGTTTACTTTAATTATTTAAACAAACCCAATAGACTTAACTTTTGCAAGCGATTGAAAATTTAGAAATTAAATGATAAAATTGGCATATTTTGGATAAACTCATTGACAATAATTTGGGAATTAATTAACAAAGATTTAAACAATCAATTCATATATATTTATTATTTTATTATCTTAAATCGGCAAATTATTAGGTAAGATAATTAATTCTTATTGCCCTTAATAATATAAGATTCAAATAACCCTAAACTCTCGAGTTCCCTTTTTCATACAAGTTAAGTGTAGGCTTTTTTCATGAAATTTTTAAACTTTAACTTTAAAAATTATTAAAGCCTACACTTAATTGAAAAAAATAAAAGCTCATTTTAACCTATATATATGGTTTTACGATTATTTAATGTAGGCCCCATGAAATCGATTTAAATAACCTCCATTAACACATAAACCCATAAAATTTCAGTTTTTTACATCTTATTACCATATAGGTCAGTCCTCAGTAAACTATGTTTCTGGATCTGCCAGCTCGGGGGCAATGCGACAACTATTTTGCACAATCAACATAGATATTCTTGTTTTATCTTTACTTTGTATTATTTTCCTTAAAACATCAATTTATTGAGCAAGGGATTTAACTAAAAAGAAAAGGTTAAAAAAAGATATAAACGAAAAGGAGAAAGCAGAAATTAAAAACTCAGCCCCGACGTAGACTCTAATAATAAAGTGATGATAATGCTTAATTGATACATCTCTCTTGCATGCACGCTGGTGGATACGAATTACTCTTTCTTAGAAAATGGACGGAATAACAAATGACCTTACATATATGAATCGGAGAGATTGACTTAAAGTTTTAAATAAAATCAGTCCAACTCAATACGAATTACCAAATCAAAGCGGAGCAGAAGCAGAATTTGGTGGTGCAAAAGCTATGGGTAGCTAGGTTTTTTTTGTCATAGGGCAAATTACACATATGTGCCAATCGATCACAGGATAAAGCAATTAGGACTTGGGTTTGAGTCTACCACAAATTGATGGTAAGGAGGAGGACATTGACAATAATATGCCCACTCAATTGGAGTCAGTTTAATCTCTTTCGATTCCTTTTCCTTTTCCTTTTCCTTTCCATCTTTCTCTTCTTGGACGCTCAATAGAGACGCAAATCCGAGCTTCTTTTGCAGCTTCCTGGTTAGCTTTACCGAATCCACTTCGTTTCCTATCACCACCAATTCATCTTTTCCTTCTCCTTTTATCTCCACCTTTATAACACCTATATATATATATATATATATAATTGCAACATTAATTCATAACACTTGGCTATATATGAAGTAATTAATGAAGTTATTATTTCATTAAATGTATATAGTGCTAACCATCTGCCTTCACCGCAATCTTCATGGCTTTCCTTCTGCATTTTTTGCAAGTTATTTGCACCTTTATGACTATCTTTTGCTGAATATAAAGCGTAGAACAAAGTATTTGTCAGTTCAGGTTAAAAGAAGATCCTTATCCTATAATTATTTGTTAACTTTTAAAACCTCTATATGTAAAAGAACAAATATTTTTTATTTTTGCATGGATGCATGATAACCAATAGTCATATGCTGTGTTCTCTATGAGAAAAGAGGCTCACCTTCATGACTAACAGAATATAGCCGAAATCAATTAATTGGCAGCCTTAGCCCTTTATGTAGAGAGCTTCCTTATGCTAGAGCTCTTAGCTGTATGATCTTTAATACTTAAAGAAATTGGCATCTATTTATATTACAAGAGCTCAAGGTTGGGTGTAATTATTTTTCTTAATTTTCTTGGGTTTTTCACGTGATTTGGAGTTGATTGTAAAATTAACTTATTATTGGCATGTCAGGGGAACAAAATACGTGACTCAAGGTCAAGGAAATGTTACCAATGGGCCTTTGGTCCAGTGGGAGAATCCTTGCACTTAGAATAATGAGTGCAAGGGTTCGAGCCTCCATAAAAGCATTTATAGGGCTTATTTACAATACTTCCTCAATTATCAAATAATTGAGTGGAGCCAGTCTATTCCTCACGAAATGTGAGTAGAGTGGACAACCCTCGAATATTTGAGAGGGTTTGAAGAAGTAGAGTGGACATCCCTCGAATATTTGAGAGGGTTTGAAGAATTTGGGCAGCTCTTTAGAGGAGTACATGCCACGAAGAAGGTCCCAATTGTAGAATCTGTTTGTAAATATTAATTATAATACCTACAGTCCTGTATAACAGTATTAAAAAAAAAAAGATCAAGGAAATGTTTAATCAACCCCTTTATACACGCAATCCTACCAATTAATGTTGACGTGAGAAATAACTATATAAGAATAAACAAAAATGATAAACTTTTGTGGCGTTTATTGTGATTTTTAAGTAATTCTCAAAAAAAAAAAAAATTAAGCAATTAGTTGGCAGATTTACGTAAATAAAAATACTTTTTTTTCTTTTTAGCAAATCAAAGTACGTGGATAGGTCGGATTACTGGCCTTGATGACGGACATTTATAATTTTTTTGAGCTTATTCCTGCCATACGTTTGTGCCTGTCGAATTAGCCTTAAATCTTGATTGGCGGAATATATACAGCAAGTTATTCCTTTGAATTGTTATTAAATTGATAAGAAATTATACAAACAAGCACGTAGATCAGTTGGTAAGGGGCTGTTCTAACTTACCCAATATCTTCGATTCGAAACTTGGGAATGTAACTGCGTTAAATACTTGTTGGAAGAATTTTACCGCCTCAGTGGTCCTGCCCGACTCGAATCTGGATTAGTCAAGGTTCAATGTGATTTCGAATCTGGATTAGTCGAGGTCCAATGTAATTTTTGGATACCAGATGATTTAATATAAAAAAAATTAATAAGAAATTTAAAGTGAGGTAATTTTCTTTTTTGTAAGAGAATTTCACGTTATAAGACGGAATGCAAATGCAATAGAATTGTTAATATTAAAATTGTGAAAGTAATGACTACGAAAATTAAAAAGAAAATAAGAATGCATGCACCCTGCTGAGGAGTGCTAGCGACAGTCGCCCTTGTCAGTCGCTAGCTTCTTCTTTTGCCACGCGTCCCATTATTTTAATATTTATGTAATTTTAATTTAATATTAAAATATTGATAATTTTTAATTTTATTTTAATATTATTATCTTTATATTGAACGAATTTACCATAATTTTATTATCCTCATCCTCCACCTCCCTCCAACTGTTTTTCTTTTTTTCCTGCTCTATACCCACTGCAACTTCTTCATTTTTTTCATCAGTTTCTTTTCTTTCTTTTTTTATTTTTTGAAAGCTTAAAAAATAAAAAATTCTGATATGGTATTTTTTTTTGGGTGTACACAGTGATAACTATATGATTAAGATAATTTTGTTATTTATTTTTTAAATAGAATATTTTTAAAATTTTATTTTTAAAATAGAAGGCAATTCACCAAGATTGAATTTCCAGTGAGTCTAATGCAAAAATCCTCTACTAAATCGTTCATCACTATCCTCATTTCCGTAGGCTAGAGAAGAAACTAATGAAAAAAATGAAGAAGTTGCAGTGGGTATAGAGCAGGGAAAGAAGAAAAACAGTTGGAGAGAGGTGGAGGATGAGGATATTACGATAAATTCGTTCAATATAGAGATAATAATATTAGAATAAAATTAAACGCTATTGATATTTTAATATTAAATTAAAATTACATAAATTTCAAAATAATGGGACGCGTGGAAAAGAAGAAGCTGGCGACTGACACAGATAAGGGCGACCGTCGCTAGCGCTAGCACTCCTCCAATTGGGCAGCTTAAACGGTTAAACCTACGTGATTCAGAAGAAAAGTCTAAACTCTAATTTGCTATTGGTCATGGAAATGAGAATTGATTTTGTCGACACGACTTTCATTAATTATTTTTGTCTTTGGTGTGTAGACTAGGTCCTTGAAAATTAAACGCACATGCATCAAGTTGTATTCATGATTTGACAGTTGACACACACACACACCTTCATATTTTTTCTTTCACATGAACGCGCTTTATAATTAATTGAACTTTAATATTATTAAATTATATAATTTAATAGTGAATTTAATACTAATTGTGTTAAATCATGTGGTTCAATAATGTGTTTATATGAAAAAAAAATAAAAGCACTTGCATGAGAAAAGGGGGGTGTGTATACATATACAGATACATGTGCAATTGTACATCTTGCCCAATTGTATATGTGGCGAGCTCTCATTGGGACTTTAGACCCTACAACAGAACTCCTCCAAATGAGAGCTCGCCAAGCAAACAATTATGGTGTGCGATTGTGGGTACTAGATCAATTTCATCTATATATGTAGTAAATTCTTACTAAGTGATTTCTTACTTTATTAAAGTGAGAAATTAATTAAGAGAGAGAGAGAGAGAAACATGCTTGAATACACTACAAGAAAAAATATAATGCATTAGTGTGTGTGTGTGTTTTTTTTAATCTTTTAGTTTATCTCTCACTTTAATAAAATAAGGGATTTGTACAGGATTGTGAGGATATAACGAAACACGATCAGTCAACATAATTTGGCTATATCGACATTGTATACATTTTGGATTAAGATCCTCTTTTAATATGAACTTTTTAGAAGTTTACGTGTTGATCGGTGGTTAATAAATAAATAAAAATTAAATCTTATTTATACAATATTCCTACAAGATACATGGTAAAAGATTTTTAAAAATTTCAAGAGAGCTAAGATTAAAAGATGATCCGAATCTATATACTTTATGATGACAATAATACTTGCCATATATCAATGTCATAATAACATTGATTTTTGGCTCGTAAAGATCCTCAATTCTCCATTGTTTTGATTGAAAAGATCTTCAACATCATCAAAAAGTGATTCTTATAAATATTATGAACGAAATTTTTTTGACTTAAAATATGGAAAATTATAATTGTGAATGAAACTGTTTTGCCTTAAGACATGGAAAATTTAAGTAAATATACACTTCTAGAGGAAAAGAAAAGTTTTTAATCAGACAAGTATATATTGCCTTCACGAGGTCAACTGGTCAACAACAAGCCAAGTCCACATATGGCGACTGAGTCGTTTGGAATTTCCATGTAGCAATGAAAAAGTCTTCAATTACGAAAAAACCCCATTTGCCTAACCTACTAACACGTACGAGACTCGATACGTCACACTAGAACGTCTATTTTTGTGAATTAATCGAATGCTCTAGACGTGTAGAGCCAAGATTCACTCAAACATGACATCTTGATAAGTGTACAAATTACAAAATATTAACTCTCGATAACGAGAAGTTAAGCACAAAACTCAACTAAAATCCTAGCAGGGTTACAACAGATCGATGTTCAAATAAACGTTGAATATACAGGAAATGATATGCATATTTTTATTATAAGATTGTCACAAGGTCGAGCATCTTTCAATTCCAATAGGGATGATCATGAATCATCTTATAATACACAGGGCGCTGTGGATATCCGCTACTGCCATAGCTTGATGAAGCATAGCATGTATCTTCCTCATCCTCATTTTTATTTTTCATTTTCTGTGCACTTTCTAAGGAGGCATTGCCAACTTTATTCCTTAATGCTGTTGTCAGTTTGATTGGATCAATTCCATCTCCGATCACCATCACTCGATCTTTATCCGGCCCTTGGATTACTATCGATGTTACACCTGTTTAATGAACATAACAAACTAATATGATAAGTAAACTTGATTATGATTATTAATCATGATTACTAACAAATTAAGGTCATATCACGCTATTTACCGTTTGCTTTGGCGATAATCTTCATGACTTTGATTCTGCATTTTTCAGGGGTCATTTGCACCTTTATGACTATCCTTTGCTGCACAATTATGTAATAAGAATTGAGATGTACTAGTGTACGTTAACTCTAGCCACTAGCTACAATGATAAATGTGATGAGTGTACATAATATATACAGTCCATTAGAAGCTACCTAGGATCCTTCCTTTAATTTAAAATTTCGGTAACGCGGTTGGTTAAATGGTTATGATAGTTCCGATAATTAAAATATGTTAATATATTGATCAATTAATTGTTTCCACGTTACACGGTTCAACAGACCGTGTCATATATATGTTTATTCCTACCCCTTTTAAATTTTCCTACCATTCCAACTAAAGAGTATTACTAAATTCTTTGTATATATCCCAGTTCCATTTCCATATAAGATTCTTATATGATCACTTGCGTGACATTGTCTGTTGATTGTTTGTACGAATATCATTCGACCTTTTTATAAAATAAACTTTTTCTTCTTCTTCATTAATTATTATATATTTTTAATTATTATTTGGGGTGGTAAAATATCTACAGTGATCGAGAGAAAAAAATTATTAATGAAAAAATAAAAACTTATTTGAGTACAAGACGAGTAATTAAGAAACTGGCCAACAATTTACAACTCGTATGTATATGTCAACTAACGTGGTAAATAGACTGGTAGTTTCATATTGGAAACACACTGCGTCATGTGAGTTTCATATTAACAATTTGTCTGTACTTACGACTCCATCTCCGTTTCACAATGTCAATTAATTAATGTCAGTAATTTTAGATAGGATTTCTAAAAGAAAAAAAGATATAAATCTTGCATGATCAATAAAACGGAAGCCATAATTGATCGATCTTGATTAATTATGTTTACATTTATAGGGTTAGAGAATTACTTTAATTTCTTGATGAGGATCTATAGGGAGTGATTGCAATCTTCTTTGCTATCTTCAATTCTTGATCCGTACATATGTTCAGTGTTAGAACCGACAAGGTCTCCTAGATTTCTTCCTCTCTTAGTTAATTTATTTACAAGCGATTTTTATGCTCCGTCTAGATTCATGGTAAAGTTTAGCCAATTAGCCGCAAGCCCGCACCATTTATGAACACACTTAATATCAATCATATATATTGTGAGGTGATGAATCATGTTTGGTTTCCAGAAACGGCTGCGTTTTGGAACTGTAAAAGCTTCATTAGCTCACGTGCTGCTCAGCTGACTTATAACAGAAAACGATTTAGTCGAAACGACAGGGATGGAGCGCGTTTTACATATCAGTTTAAGTAACCACGTGAGGAAGCATGTGATGAAGGTTGTTCCGAGTTCGTTAAAGGTTGTTAACCACGTGTCAACTATATGTACAATATGGAAATCAAGCTGGCTATCCAAACAGAGTATAAAGGTTGGTTTTTGGGGCAAGTTCAGATTCGATTCGTGAGTCTTGCAGTGAGGGTTTTGTGTGAGAGAAAGTATTAACTTGTTCAATGTAAAGTCTGGTGTAAGGCTCGTAACAATCTCCATTGTGATCA
>NW_006263303.1:24001050-24033925 GCF_000493195.1 Citrus x clementina | reverse complement strand
AGACCAAGTTGGATCTTAAAAAGGCTTGCTGGTCACTACATATATCTAGGGGAAATTAGTGACCAGATGGTAAAAGAAGATGATCAAAAGATAAATCTTGTGTGTAAAAATTATGACCAAATTTAAATTAGGTTATAAAGCTTGTCATGCCGACTCTAGGAAATGTCGTCTGTATTTTTAGAATTCGAACGGCAAGTCGTACTACCTCTTACAAGAAACGACCGGAATTTATATAGTACATTTGCACACACAACAAAATTTGTGATATATTATAATTGTTATCAACTCAATGCAATATTTTTTTCCCTTAATTAACATTATAAGCGGATATATAATTAATGCTTATTGTTTCATGGGGAATTTCTTAAGTTGTTTTTTCTTTAAATGAATTTACAACGTCGACAGAACAAGAATGGATTTTATTAAAAAAATATATATACAGTGCCAAGATAAAATTAAGAATACCAATCCCAGTAATCAGAGAATAACTGACTGGAATGCTTTATTTCCAACGCAACTCCAAATTCTCCCAAGATCACAAATCAAACTTGCAAGATGCTCTAAAGATATAACCAGATTAAATCACAACTAGACCTGATTTCAACAGGGCTATGATATGATCTTGATTTTTGGAATCAAAAAGAAAAGAGATGAGAAGCAAGAACAGAAAGATTAACGTGGTTCAGCTAGTTCACACTAGCTTACTAGCTTACGAAAAACATATTCACAACATGGAAATAACTTTTGTCAGTTATTTGTGCCATTTTAAATCACCCTACAATTGCAAGGCATAGTACTAAATTCTCTGTGCAAATCCCATTTCTCTTTTTATATTCTTGTGATTGCTTATCTTGCAGCTTATTGCACTACTTACATTTTGAGGACCACAAGAGGATCTGCCTTTAAATTAACTGCCCTTTTGATTGATTCCAACAATGCATCCAATCTTTTACATGTTAGTATGTTGTTGACACCAAAATCTAGTTGAGTCAATTAGTAGCTTGATATTTGACCCCTGCATTAGTATTAAATTTGTTTGGTTAGGAAGTAGCTTGCCAAGCTTACTGACTCCTTGCAACCATTGGCAGATAACCCTCAATCACCTAAAAATCACAAAGGACACTAAGAGCTCTAAAAGCTTTTCCAGCACTCAAGTCAGTTTATGTGTTTAAAAAAATAAAATAAACAGCTTCTGTTTTTTGTGAAGAAGTAATCTCAAGATAAACTCTAATAGAAAAAGAAAAATAAAAACTTGAGAAGAAGAGTTGAACCTCCCTCTTTATCAATTTTCTCAGAGACTTTCATACAGGTTGGAGTTTTACTCCTTGTCAAGTCTGATTTTTCCATCCCTTTAATCTTGGTAGTAAGGATTTAATGATATGGACCCATATATTTAGGATAAGAAGTAGTAGTTGTTTTGACTAAGTCTTTCTTCCTGGTGACTTAAGACAAAAGTCTCCTCAAAACCCATATGCTTGAGGTAATTAGAACTACGTTGTGGTCGAGGTGATTTGCTCAATGTCATTAGAATTACCACCTAGTCGAGGTGATCTGCTTGAGATCACTAGAATTCAGAGATGGAGAGTGAGATGGTTGCTGAATTTGCAGAGATATTGGCAGCAGCTGTTGAACAGCCCTGTCGACAGCCATGAAAATCTTCAGCTAGAACGTTCGGGGTTTGGGGAAGCCCCGGACGATCCGAGGTCTTTGTAAACTTCTCCAATTAAATAAACCGGATATTGTTTTTTTATGTGAAACAAAGATGTTGGCAAATCAAATGGAAGAAGTTAAAAGGAAAGTGAATTTTGATTGTTGTTTTATTGTCAATAGAGCTGGAATGAGTGGGGGATTGGCTATGATGTGGAATAATGAGATGGACCTTCAAATTACCTCCTGTAGTAGCCACCATATTGATGCAATTGTTAAACAAAGGAATGGGAAATGGTGGAGATACACTGGAATATACGGACACCCAGAGGCAGCTCAAAAAGTACACACATGGAATTTGCTACGGCGACTGTCCTCATTATTCAAATTACCATGGCTGTGTAGTGGTGACTTTAATGAAATTTTGGATCAAAAGGAAAAGAGTGGAGGGCTACCAAAAGATCCGTTTTTAATGATGGATTTCATGGATGTGTTAAAAGAATGTGGATTAGTTGACATGGGGTGGAGGGGTTATCTTTTCACATGGTCTAATAAAAGATTTGGGTCTCGGTTGATTGAGGAAAGGCTAGATCGATTCTTGTGTAATATGGAATGGCAGAGTATTTTTCAGACTTTGAAAGTGGAGCACATCAATGACTGGTGTTCTGACCATTGTCCTATCTTGTTAGAAGCTGGGATAAGCACATAGCAGAAGAAGAAATATAAGGGTGCCCCTAGATTCTTTTATGAAGATATGCGGAGTAGCTATGAAGAGTGCAAAGAACTTGTGAAGCGATGTTGGGTAGATGCTGGAAAGTGGAGAATACAGATTCAGTGAGTTGTTTTAAAACAATGATGGAAGAATGCAAAGCTAAATTAAAAAGCTAGAGTAAAAACGAATTTGGGAGTAGAGAAGCTATGTTAAAACGGCTCATGAACAAACTTCAGGAAGTAAAGCAAAATGGGGGCCAATATGAAGAACAAAATGAGATTAGGCAATTGGAATTGCAGATAGACAACATTCTGCAGGATGAGGAGATCTTTTGGAGACAAAGATCAAGAATTGCCTGGCTTAAAGAAGGTGATAGAAACACAAAGTTTTTCCATGCTCGAGCATCAGCTAGAAAGAGGAAAAACAAGATCAAAGGCCTTACTGATGAAGCAGGGGTATGGACAGAAGATGAGGAAGAAATAGAAAGTATTGCTTGCAGTTATTTTACAGAATTATTTTCCTCAACAGCCCCTTCAATTGAGCATATAGATACAGCTCTGAAGAAGGTCAGCAACAAGATCACAGACGAAATGCGAGCAGAGATGGATCAACCATTCACAAGTGAAGAAGTGTTAGCTGCTCTCTTACAAATGAACACCACCAAAGCACCCGGGCCAGATGGATTTCCAGCAGCATTTTATCAGAAACACTGGTCATCGGTCCAACATGGAGTTATTAAAACATGTCTCCAAATCCTAAATGGTCAAGGTGATGTAACTCAGCTCAACCATACTTACATTGTCTTAATTCCTAAAGTTAAAAATCCAAAGAAAATGTCAGAATTTAGGCCTATAAGCCTTTGCAATGTAATCTATAGAGTAATTTTAAAAACAATTGCTAATAGGTAAAAAGGTTATCTTGATTTGATTGTATCAAAAAATCAAAGTGCTTTTATACCAAATAGGCTTATTTCAGACAATATTATCAAAGGATATGAATGCTTGCACAAGATAAGATGCAGGAAAGGAGGCAATGAAGGTTTCGTGGCTTTGAAGCTAGACATAAGCAAGGCGTATGACAGGGTGGAATGGTGTTTTTTGCAGAAGACAATGGAAAGACTAGGCTTTTCTACTAAATGGGTGCAGCTAATAATGAAGTGCATCACCACTGCATCTTTTTCAGTTTTGATCAATAGAGTCCCAAAAGGCAGAATTCAACCTCAGAGGGGTCTAAGACAAGGCTGCCCACTTTCACCGTACTTATTCATAATGTTGCGGAAGTCTTCTCAGCATTACTACATGGAGCAGAGGAGGAGAAAAAAATACGAGGATTATTTTTTGGCAAGAATTTATCAATTACTCATATTCTCTTTGTGGATGACAGTTTGGTTTTTATTAAGGCGGCAAGGCAGGATTGTTATGTGTTGAAAGAGATGTTTGATTGTTATGCTAGAGCTTCTGGGCAAATTTTTAACTTTGACAAATCCTCATTATTTTTCAGCCCCAACACAAAGCAGTAAGTAGCATCGGATATTAAGTCCATATTCAACTTGAAGGAAGTCTCAATGCATGAGAAATACCTAGGATTACCATTAATAGTGGGGAGGAACAAAAAATGCTACTTCAATGAAGTAAAGCTCAAAGTGATGAAGAAGATTAAGGGGTGGCATAGTAGCTTGTTTTCTATTGGAGCAAAAGAAGTGTTGATTAAAGCGGTAGCTCAAGCCATCCCGACTTACGCAATGAGCGTCTTTAAAGTGCCATTGGGGTTATGTGATGATTTGCAAAAATTATTGACAAGGTTCTGGTGGAGTGCAAAAGATTCTGAGAAAACAATCCATTGGATAGGATGGAAAAAATTGGCTCAACCAAAGAAAGGTGGAGGGATGGGTTTTAGAGAATTTGATTGTTTTAATCAGGCCTTGCTAGCAAAACAAGGGTGGAGAATTTTACAGAAGCCAAATTCCTTAATGGCAAGAGTTCTAAAGGCTAGATATTTTAGAAGAGAAGAGTTTCTTAAAGCAAAATTAGGCAGCAACCCATCTTTTATGTGGAGGAGTGTGCTGTGGGGTAGAGATGTTCTTCAGAAAGGTCTCAGATGAATGATTGGTAATGGAGACAAAGTATCAATTTACAACAGTAATTGGCTGCCAAGACCTCAAACGTTCAAGCCTTTTTCTCCTCCTGTTCTTCCTATGGATACGAAGGTGAAATTTTTTATAAAGGAAGATAACAGCTGGGATGTTGAGAAGATAAGACAATTTTTTTTTGGAGGATGATGTTAATAAGATATTAAGCATCAAGCTCCCACGAACTATACAGGAAGACAAATATGCTTGGCACTTTGATAGAAGGGGGATGTACTCTGTTAGAAGTGGTTATAAGGTGGCTCTGCAAACAAAATACCAAGATGTGCCTAGCTGCTCTGGTAATCCCACGAATGAATGGAAGTACATTTGGTCTCTAAACTTGCCAGCCAAGGTTAAAATTTTTATATGGCGAGCTCTTTCTAATCTCCTACCTACAGCTGGAAGACTTTACAAAAAGAATGTACTGGAGAGTCCAATTTGTCAAAGGTGTTCGAATGCAGCAGAGAATGTGTATCATGCTTTGATTGGGTGCAACCAAGCAAGGAAAGTATGGAAACTGGCAGGCTTCGTTCATCTAGTTCGACAAGTTCACAATGAAGACATTTGGGATGTTTTTCAAAATGCTATGCTATCAGTCTCAAAGGCTGAGTTTGAATTATTGGCAGCGTCCATGTGGACGATATGGCATGCAAGGAACGGGTTTCATTTCAGCAAGAGCATATCAGACCCTTCTAGTATCCTAGCCAAAGCAGAGGCCATGTGCATTTCTTATCAAATGATAAGCTTCCAAGAGGAGACTGCTGCTGGAAGCAGAAGTGAACCAACTGTAACAGGGTGGAAACCTCCACCAGAAAAGTGGTTCAAGTTGAATGTAGATGCAGCCACAAATGCTGGAGAGGGAAGGGCAGGGCTATGGGCCATAGTTAGAAACTGGAAAGGAGAGATAATGGCGGCAGGAATCCAGAGTACATACTTCCATGGGGATGTTGAATATGTTGAAGCTGAAGCTATATATTTTGGAATTAAAATGGCAATAGATGCTGGATTGG
The DNA here is from genome assembly GCF_000493195.1 of Citrus x clementina. NCBI lineage: Eukaryota > Viridiplantae > Streptophyta > Magnoliopsida > Sapindales > Rutaceae > Citrus > Citrus x clementina. Next base: position 24,028,428 of record NW_006263303.1, on the reverse strand, counting down.
TACCGCTAATGGTAGAATCAGACTTAAAGACTGCTGTCAGCTTGGTAAAAGGGTCAGATAGAAGCTTGAAAGAAATATCTTAGTTAATTGGTGAGATTAAAGGCTGTATGGGTGTAAAAAAGAGCTTCAAAATCAATCATGTATTGAGAAGTAGTAATACAACCGCTCATAGATTAACTAAATATGCCGTTAGTAATCCGAGCGATGTAATTTGGTTGGAGGAAATTCCAACTCATGTAAGTCTTTTCCTTTCAAGTGATTAATAGAAGTTCTTTCGTTTAAAAAAAAAATAAAAAAAATTCTAAAGCTTCATTAAGAAAGCAAGATATTATTTATTCAACTCATTCTCAACTAATAAGGTCATATATATGGCTCTATTATTTTTTTTTTATTTTTTTTATTTTTTAGCGAATTTGAATGAACTGCATACACCAACAGGAAAACTCTCATCGCATCTGCTCCCATCTCCCCTCTTATTTTGATAACCAGGATAATGCCACAGGTAAAATGGAACTTTTTCCACCAAACGCAGCCCAAATCCCACACCTAGCATCTCTATCTCCCACCTATTGAATGGATAAGCAGTTTTGTGGGTTACATGAATTTCCCCATTCTCCCACCTATTGAATGGATAAGCAGTTTTGTGGGTTACATGAATTTCCCCATTCTCCTTCAACATGTTCATTGCACTTTTCAAGAATCCCCTTACCAACTCTTGGTGACGCCTGTAAACCAAAAGAAAAATATACATTGATATTCGCCATTGTATTGTTTTGAATCGATTAATTGTACTCCTTTCAATCAATTAATGATTTGCAGATTCAGTTTAGATTAGCTTACTGAATAAGGAACAAGTCATGCTCCCGATAATTGAAATGGAAACCGGCATGGGGAAAGTTGAAGACTATCCTATCGAAAGATTTTGAGTAAAGCATCGGGTGTTGGCTCATTGTATGGGCGTCGACTTCATGCAAAATGGTACATCCACTCTCCTCCAGTTCTTTCAAGTTCGAGGCCGCTCTTGAATATTTTGCCATTAGAAGCTCTACAATTCAAAATTGTACAGGTTAATTAGAACTATTAATTAAACTTCAGTGCTGATCTAATACTAGTTCGTGCTGGTTTTTACAAGGTTATGGTTGGCAGTTGTTAGATAATAATAAATATGAGATTAAATCTTATTTACGCATTGTTATAAATTTACATGCACATGTGGTTCAAAATCTTTAAAAGATCAGTCACCACTAGATTCAACATTATTGTAATTAGAAAAGTGTTTGTACCTTTGGAGTCAAGTGAAGTGGCAACCTTATTGTCAGCTGAGCCAAAAGATTTGGCTGAACAAGCAGCAAAAGAGAAATCTCCCTCGCCCACCAAAAGAATTTTGTGATGGCTGCTATAATGCTGTATCCATTTCTCACTTTCTCCTAATTCATTATCTAATTTAAAAATTTCCCCCATATTTTGGTTCTTAGAAATTTTCTTTTACATTTCTTTTATCGGTATATAAATATACATGAGAGCTTGTACTATATATACACATGAGAAGACCCTTCCTAAAAGAAAAATCTTCAGTGTGCATGTGTGTGTGAGCTTTGAGGGGTCTCCTAGATTTCTTCCTCTCTTAATAAATTTTACAATTGTTTATATTCATCTAGATTCATTGTAATGTACTCTACACCATTAATGATGAACAATTACTATCACTTATATCTAGATTATTGGAGAAGATAAAAGGCCAAGCATATTTAAAGTAAAGTTATCTGCAAAGAACGAGTAGGTAGTTTCAACGACGGATGTAAGACAAGTCGTCTATTTCTTGACGAAGGAAACGGTAAGTCGTCCCAACGAAAGGACCGGGATTGAACTCTCGCACATACAATTGATATCAATTGAATGCAACATATAATAATCATTCTTAATTAATGTTCCATAGGAAATTAGTGGAAAACCTTCTCACAAAAAATACTCAAGGAATAAACAATTTAAACTGCAGAAAAAAAGGTTTGATAAAACTAATCAACCTTAAATCAATATTTCTCTTTAAAAATTCGAGTAAAAGAATTAGAGAGAACATAATCCATCATACCAAAATACATAAATTAACCAAGACCAATATCTTCTAATTGCCACAAAATATTGCAAAAACTAGTACTTGCCAGCAGCAACCGGCTAATAGTAGTATGGGTAATAGGGCTGGTGATGATGCCAATGTGTTGGTGAAGGATCAATATTCCTATTATAATAATCCATTCTCCCATATGGCAAATAAGATCCATAGCCACCATAATAATAATTATAACCATAAGGTCCATAACTATTGCCATGAGTCATCCCGAACTTGTTCATAGTGTAATTATTGTCTCCGGAAATTTGACAAGTCAATACATGAATCCCTGCTTTTCCAAGCATATCAACAATCTGGTACGGGTGAGTTTTACCAGACACATGCACCGTTCCATCCCAGTCTATGTAGGAGGATAATCCTAAACGCAGACAATAATTAAATAAATTATACGAACGAAAAAAATTAATAAACATCAAGTCTAAAATTAATAAATTGAAAATATAAGTACCTCCAATGTTTGCCAGTTCTCATCTCAGCATCCAATTCCATCCAGGAAATGGGGTAGCCACCTTCAGAGCACAAGTCTGCAAGATTGCAATCTGAAAAAATGAATAACCCCAAATTAAAGAACCAAAATGAACGATCGGAATGAGACACCAACGATATTAAAGCCCAAAAAGTAATCGGAGAAAAAATAGAAATAAAAATTACGACCGTGTATTTATTGTCCATTGTCCGCTAATGAATTTACTGAGATTTCTGAAACCTTTGCGATTACTTGAAAGATTTTGGGGAAAAAGGAGTGGCGAATTATTCTTTTTGGAAGGAAAGAAAATGAGGAATTAACTAAGGATGAAAGATTTTGTTAGTAATTTTTTTTACTGAAGAAACAATGATGCTTTTGATAAATTAAGGAAAGTTTAGATATTTTCATTATGTTAATATTTGCAATTTGAGTCTTTAGTAAATATTGGATGGTTAGGAGCACTGAAGTTTTTCTGCTGAGAGATATTGATCTTTACCATGGTTTTAAAATTTAAAATACATCCTTTAGAGAACCCTGAAAAATTAGAGAATCCTGAAAAACTGCATATAAATACTTTAGTGATTAATTGTAAAGTGTAAACCAAAAGAATTAGAAGGAAAAAAGAAACAAATTTTATGGATAATGGACATCAGAATTCAACAAGAAAAGATTAAATTCGCGAGCGAGATCCACTATCATTTTCATTAGAAAAACTGAAGCAAAATAGAAACTCAATTCGAGAATACAGGGGATGCAGTAACAGAGGAGTGCAGAGAAGAAAATAACCAGACCAATTGTTGTGAGATCAGGTAGCTACTGTCTTCCTTCCACGTCTCTTAATTATTGAAGAGGCTACGTAAGATATATAAATAACAAATTTTAGCAACCTAATAGGCTTAAACATGACAAAATAACTCTGACAGATTTGCAAACGAAGAGGAAACTGGAAAGCCGGATAATCTCATAATTATTCACTTGTCACACCGAAGAAGGCAACATATAGCCATAAGCACACAGTTTTACATGATAACACTTATCATAATTACTCAAACTCAAAGCATATCAATAGTAGCATTGCCACCACAATCTGATCCAGTATCCAATCGATGAACTCATCAATGAATTAACCACAAGGAAGATATACATACTCCATCTGTTCATGGTAACAAAAAATATAATGGAAATTACTATCAAAACATTAATACCTAATCATTATATGATTCTAACTATATATTTGACTAGAAAAAGATTTACTGACCTACTGCATTTGTTTATTTATTTATTAAACGTACTCAAATTACAGTGAAAAAGAAATTTTTTTGGTGAATTTTTATTTGAATTATATATAATTAAATTGTCTGTCAAATGAAAAATAAGAAAAGATTTTTTTTTTTTAAAGTAATTAGAAAATAATCCAAATACGTAGGAGAGTGGCAGACCTATTTACTTATTTCATAGATGTGCATGACTGCTCCCTGCTTGAGTCCTATTCTTCAGCAGATTTCCTCGACATCTTCAGGAGACAGAGATGAGAGAATATCTTTTCGATAGTGAAACACTTGCCCGGCCTCCACAAAAGTGACAAGGACATCTGGTATATGCTCAGTAACCTTCCCCCAGTTCTCGTCTTTTGTCATGTAATACACTTGTTTAACCATATGAGCAAATAGAAGTAGCTTAAGGTTTTTAAGATGTTCAATTCCAATAGGAATCTCCATCAACAGCGGGCAAGGCCCAATCCACAGTTCTCTAATATCAGGCATCGCACCTTTCTCTATTATAACCGATTTCACCGCGGCGAAGTAAGAGAGCTTCAATATTTGGAGTTTTGGAAACCAACCTGCTTCAAAGTGAAAAAGCTCGTAGTCGTATGTCCCTGTGAGTCTAAGTTCCAACAAATTAGGCAGGGCTTGAAGGACTGTGATTGGCTCCTCAGCCAATCCCGACAGTTCCAAACCCAATCTGATTAGATTTTTAAGTTTAAAAATCCAATCTGGCAGTTTCTTCATATTCCCCGTCAAGTAGAGACGCTGCAGATATTGAGGAGGACTACTCAAAGACTGCAAGTTAAGTATTTCTTCTTTGCTTGTCATTTCGACCGTTAAAGACTCTAGGTTTTCCAAATTTGCAATCAAAGCACACACATCCTTGCCATTTCCATTTTGGGGCCTAATGCCCAACTTCCTTAACTGCCTTAGCTTCATAAGCTCTTTAAGCACTTGAGAGTCAGCTTCTATAACAGACAACTTCTGCAAATCCGTTAGAGACCCAAAGCCCCCGTGTACTCCGGCTACTGCTTCGATTGTACAAAATATGGCATAATTGTACTGATACACCATTAGATAACGTAACTTTTTAAGATTCCTGATCTCCACTGGAAGTTCTCTCACCAAAGTATTTTTCAGATCCAAAATCTCTAAACCGAGAAGATTTCCAATGGACTTGGGAATTATTTTTACATTTGTATTTCTCACACTCAAGTAGTGCAAATTGAATAAGTTCCCCACTCCTTCAGGAAGGTAATCTACAGGAGCATCTTCCAGATCTAGTACTTTCATGAGCTTGAAATTGGCAATACTTGCATTCATGAAAGAGTCGGGCAGCTTATCTATATTGAACAGAAAAACAGAACGGACCTTCGAGTCCTTGATGCTCACTAAAGCACCGTCATCAATACTTCTCTGCATAGTAATGCGTCGAGTTTTACTGCTGCGACTCAAGTCCTCTCCGTTCAGCACACGACCGAAGCCCAATTCTTCAGTTTTTCTGATGATGATCTCGTGCATAAGATCATGAACTTGGCAGATTCTAGCTCGTCCAGAAATATCTCTCTCTGAAACTTGAACCAAGCTTCTGTCAACGAGCTCATTCAAGTATTCTTCTGCAACCTGTTCAGATGTGGGGCGTTTGCTGTACTGGACAAAGCCCTCAGCTATCCACAAACGGATGAGTCTAGCACAGTTGATTTTGCAGCTCTCTGGAAATAAGCCAAAGTAGAGAAGACATGATTTGAGATGGTGAGGAAGATCATGATACCCTTCAGATAAAACTCTGTTGCAGTCTTTTAGATGGGGTTCACTTCCTAAGATTGAGCCCAACCGATCAAATAATTTCTTCCATTCAGATACAACCCTGTTCTTGGTTGAAAGAAGTCCACCTATGGCCGCGATAGCAAGAGGCAAACCTCCACATTTTGCAAGGATGTCCTGGGACAACTCCCTCAACTCTGAAGGACAAGAGCCTCCAGAGCTTGGTCCGAACGCCTTTCTACAAAAAAGTTTCCACGCTTCATTCGGATGCAAAGTTTCAAGCTCATGGACGTGAACAGAGGAAGATGATTTGCAAGCCTTAGCGACATTCATGTGCCGTGTTGTGACCATTATCCTGCTGCTTTTCTTGTTATCAAGTAAAGCATGCTCCACGTCTCCCCAAAAATCAATCTTCCAAACATCGTCGAACACAACCACGTAATTCTTGTCCTTCAAGTGGCCCCTCAGCGTGGTGATCAGCTCCATCTCTTCCATTTTGTGTATCTCCACTGGAGTAGGCTGCCCTGAGAAACTATGAAACTCCTTTATAACCGTCCTCAACAAATCATTTTTGTTGTATTCTTTCCCAACGGTGACCCAAGCCCGGCTACTGAAGTGAGTTTTTAAACCATCATTGTTAAAAAGTTTTCCGGCAAGAGTGGTCTTGCCTAGTCCTCCTTCACCCACCACAGCAACCACTGAACGTTCGGATCTTCCGTTCACCATCAAATCAATCAATTTATCTTTAATGGATTCGATGCCCACAACTTCATCATCTTCAACGAAAAAGGAACGAACTCGAGAGTCATGTGGGATAACATTTCTGGTTCCACTGCTCGATGGTTCATCAATAGATCTGAATCGATAGCTTTCTCCCCTTCGCTTTATATCAGCAAGCGCTGATTTGATATCTTGAATCTCAGTAGCAACTCCACGCCGCAGCTTCAGCTTCTTTATGGAACGACTGATTCTATGGAGAACACCAACGAGGCCACTCCCATGAGGGAGTTTTGCCACCATGAGTGTGTACTCGTCGATCACATCTTCAATGCGATAAGCTTCATCCCTCAGTTGTTTCACCCAAGTTCTGACACTTTCCTCACCGCCTCCTTCTAATTCTTCGACTGCTGCCCTTGCATCTGCGTCTTTGAGGAAAGATCTGAGACTCTCCAGTTCGCTTTTGATGCTTTGAACTTCTTTTCTAACACCTCCCCACAATTTGATTTCTTCGACAAGCAAAGGACCCAAGGTCTCTAGAGCAAAGTTCACCGCAGCCTCCGCCATATCACACCAGCAGGTCTAATTTACAAAGCAGATTGATGCTTTTGCAAACAGTGTTTGATCATTGTTTATGTTTGCCGACATGTTTACCCCTGTTTGGACATTGGTTTAGGAATGCAGAATTTTCAATTTGCAAGTTGATTGCTTTTATTTTATTCTTCATACTTAGGTGGCGTTTGTTTTTTTGTCTGAAATCTGAATAGACTTGAATTAGTCTGAATTCTGAATAGGTCTGAATGTCTGAATCTGAATAATATGTTTGTTTTTTCGTCTGAATCTCGAAAAATAAGTATTAAGTTGTTTTTTTTTCAACTTAAAAAGCTGAAAATATGTACTTTTACATTTGTATCCTTATTAAATTTGAATGTCAAATAAATAATATATTAAATACCACAATATTTTAACATTTATAAGTAAAACTATATTCAAATGAATACATAATTATTTTAGAATTTTAATATAAAAATACCATAAATTTCAAATTTTATCATATATAATATAAGAAAGAAAAAACATAGATATTTTTATGTGGGGTAAATATCTATAGGTGAGTTTTAGGATAGACATGAAAAATAAATTATAAAACATGGATATTTTTGACATTAGCAAGTAATTGTCTTAATTCAGATTTCTCCATTAAGTAAAAAGTTAAAAAAATTAGCTTATTTTATTAAGTCAAAATTATCTAAAAAGTCTCATTAAGTTATAAAAACAAACACCTCTAATTAACTTAATTAATTAAGTTAAGTCACTTTAAGTCATTAAGTTAAAAAACAAACGCCACCTTACTATAGAATTAAGGCAAATGCTATGTTACAATTAATGTAACATACACACTCAACAACAACCACACAAATAATGGGAGCCCATCATTTGTGTGGTTGTTGTTGAGTGTGTATGTTACATTAATTGTAACATAGGGCTCCCTAGAATTAATTTTGAACTTAACAACCTGGAATTTGTCGGCATTTGAGCTTTTTCCGTGTATTTTAATATTTATTTTATTGCAAGTTGATTTGTTTATTTGTCGGCAAAAAATAAAGAAAACCAAACCATACAAATAAGAAAACTGCGAAGACCAAGACCATGAAACTCTCTAGCCATACAGTATGCTATACAAACAAATTGGTGCAACTTTCATTTAAATTACTTCCATCCATAGGATACAAACTCCTCGCATTTTCTGTTTGGAATCCTGGTACTTCTGCGATATACCTTTCACACAGAATTATGGAACTATTGAAGCGGCCATTATGGGACCTAGCATTTTCTCTTTGTATATTACTCATCAAAGCTAGTCTCTTATATGCTGGATGGTCAGTCATATTTCTAGTGAAACTTGTTTGAGGATGTATGAAACTGTCAAACCTAGGATATTCACGAACAGAGTAACCCATGCCGCTGCCATCAAACTTCGAACAGGCTGGAAATTCATTCATACCAGTGGCTGACTTTGCATTAGCATATCTCGAGTCAAATGGAGTTCCATCCTTCTGCACTTGGATTGGAATCTCTTGAAGCGGCTGATGTCTTTTGTTAGCGAATCCACCATAACTCATTACTCTCCTGCGAGCACGATAGAATCCAAATATGAAGGTACTGCACTCTCCCAAGGGGAAGGGCTCATCACATTTCAAACCAGCTCCTCTCTTGTTGTTGTAACCAGGGTAGTCTTCTTTTTTAAGGTTGACAGGGTACATTGATGACAAACAGTGTTTGGGAGCAAGTTCCTCGATATTCCAGTCGCGAAATGGAGCAGTTGTTTTGTGGGTCACATGAACTTCACAACTACGCCTCAGCATGCCACTTGCATTTCAAGAAACCTTCCACAAGACTCATATGCATTCTGCGATTACCAGAAGAAAGATCATCGAACAGGTATACGAGCCAGCATTTTCAGAATTAGTGATTTTTAAAATATCATAGGGAACTCTAGACTACAATGTTTTGAATTTTTAAGCAAAACGGATCACTTTATTAAGCAAGTTCACTCTTTTTTTTTAACCATTTTCATGTCACTGTAGTGTATCACCCACGTTTCCACATGACTCTGCATTTTTTGTCACTCTGAAATTCCTCACTAACAAGTAATCAACCATTGAAAGCAAACATTACAAAAATATCCTATATATGCAAGAGTCATCCAAATCCCAGATCCCTTAAAATCAAAGCTGGGTTTTCGCTTTCAACTTGTATCTAAATCTAAACCAGACTATAATTTCTTCATCAGCAATTTAGCAATTCCCCTTTGGAAACTATGATTTTCAATTAAGTTTCAATCCTATCCATGAAATCTTCAAAAGCATGAGTTGCTAATCCCCGTATTAACATCAAACGATGACAGTGAATAGCTGGATCATTGCAAAAGAAATGAAAGTTTCAGATTAGTAAGCAATACAGAAGAAACACAAAATTTCTACAAGGAACTGTTTTTTAAAGCAGCTCATCGAATAAGTTGATTGTTGTCTTCCTTCCCAGAAAAGCCAGCATGGGGGAATTTGAAGATAATTCTATCAACGATCCGCTCTCTCAATTCAGGATGACGCCTCATTTCAGTTGCATCAACTCCATGGATAAGGGATGCTCCCAGCTTCTTAATTTAGAGTGTCCAAGTTTGACTCTGCCTTCTTGAATTTCTGAGTGACAGTTTCTAATCCATCCAAAGATGGTTTATATTAACTTCCAAATAAACCAGACGTCACAACAGATAATAATACTTTAATAATTTTCCTAATTTTACAATTTTCTATTTTTCTTTTTCCGTAAAATTGATTATATTACCGTACCATAAGAATCAAGAGAAGAAGCGCAGATGTGAGAAGCAGAGCTAAATTTCTGAAATAAAGCAAGAGAAAAAGAGAAATCTCCTTCGCCCGCTAACAGTATTTTATGTTTTGATGAATAGTACATTATCCATTTCTCTTCTTCTTCTTCTTCTTTTTTTCCCAGTCAAACCCATTTATTTTTCCTCTTCTTTTTCAGCAGCTTCAGCCAGTATTGCCATAGTCGTAGTGAGATTGCCGAAGAGTTTGTTATACGTTTGCATGGCAAACGATCATGATGAGGACAATACTCCACCAGATTTGAGCCAGGAATTTAAAATGACATAATTAGCCTTGATGTAATTACCGTCTGTGATCTGTCTTCTGTAGTTTGAGAAGTTTGGAAGGGTGTTTTAGGAAGAATGGTAAAAAGATTGATATTATCGGAGGGATATGTTGTCAGGTCCACGGCCAAATATGGTTTTGTGTTTCCTTTTATTTACTAGTTTCCTTAATTGAGTTTAAATTTCAAATTCAAAAACCCATCTATATTTTCCGGAATTTCTTCCAACTAAGATTGTTTTCTTGAAATGTTGAACGTAATTTTTACAATGGAGCAACGGTTACAATTTCTTTTTAATGGGTTTTTCTTAAATTAATTTCTTTTTAATGGTTAATTTAGAATGGAAATTAAAAAAAAAATCTCAGTAACATGAAATATATATATATATATATATATATATATATTCTCAAATTCTAACGATCATTTAGGGCCACAAGTTTCTTTTACTGTGAAGGGGGCATTGAATCTCATAAAACTAAAGGAAAAGAAGTCTAAATGTGAAAATGGCTTTTACTGTAAAGAGACTCAACATCGTGGCTTTCAATTTTATGAATAAATAAAACCATGACATAATAAATAAATAAATAAAATTGAAATTTCTAGCAATATTTCTCTTTTAAAGAACTATTCAACACTTTGGTCTACTTTCTGCTCCACGCTTCCTTAATCAGTTTAACATATCAATTACAATGAGTGAGCCTCCAAGACCATTGCTTCAATTTCAAAAAAAAAAAAAAAAGGGACTAATTCAAACACAAACATCTGTAAGTCCCAACTTTAGAGCCACCTATACTTACTTTTGCCATTCTCAAAAACAACACATTGGTCCCACTACCTCTCAATAAAAAAATTCTTAATTCTTAAAAGAAACAAAAGTGGAAGCTAATCAACGCTTTCTACTTGTACTATGAAATCAGGTAATCTCAAGAGCTGATCAAAGACCAACCAGCGAGTCTCCTCCCCCTCCCCCCCCCCCCCCCCCCCCCCTCCCCCCCAGAATCTGAGCACAAAGTCAATTCACTAATAGTTATTGTTTGGGGTATACAAATATAGCCACTTAATATAAAAGTCGTAAGGGTGATGTGAAACATCGAGGAGAAAGTTATCTGGTTACATATGCAAGGACAACCAGCAGTCTACGAGGAGACCATAATCATGTCGTTCGATTTTATGGTCTTGGTTTAATTTTCAGATTGTAGAACTTAACCTGGTAGTTCGTCCGTAACGTCTAAGCATGTCCTGCTATAATGTTTAAAGCAACATCAGACATTATAACGATAGCTCAATAACTATACAGAAACGGATACATTAACTCTTAATTCAAGTGGCACATTCAATTTGGTAACAGTCATGCATTGAAGAACAAGAGATGCTTGCAGTTGTCTATAAGAATTGGGAAAGATCCTGAAAGGGAGATTTTTTTTTTCTAGGGAATAAGAAGTTTGAAAAGAAAGTACTTAAGATCACAAGTGTGTGACATTATTATTTTTCTTGCAAGAAAACTTTATTGCTAACTTGAGCGTTGGAGGATTTTCGCCGAGAAAGATCGGGCGCCCCCTGACAGTTTTCTGTTATTGCAAATAAAAGAAAGCAAAAAGCATCATAGCAATTCAAACTCTACTGGAGTAGCAAGCGATAGTTCGCCATCAAAACAAATTCAAGTGTTGACGAAGTAATCTAGTTGCCATCATCAACTCAACCAGATTTCGATATCAACAATTATAATACCACTCCATTAACGGTTGCACCATCAATTCATCAACTACCTCGCACATTCATCCATTATCCCTTAACAATTACTTAACCAACCCATGAACGGTGATGCAAGGGACTGGTCAATGATTGTGTACCCACGATAGTGCAACAGGGTTATAAAAGGCCTGTAAAATCCCAAAGAGGTAAGTTGTTTTGCCCTCTCTGAAACAAAATTCTGCCTCTCTAACTCTAGAATCTGTTTTTTAGAATTTATCTCTTTTTGAGAATCATTAAAAATTTAAAATATTTGTTCTGGCTTCAGTTTTAATTAAGCCATGGAAGTTGTGGCACAAGTTTTTCCCAGAGAGACCTGAGTACCCACGTATCGGAGGGTTTATGTCAGAAAAACATCCAGCACCCCTTAATTGTTTCTGTGAACGTCGGAGAATCCAGAAATGTTGGAGAATCCTGAGGGAAGTGAATGTGGGCGTAAGGATCTGTTTGGAGGAAGGAAGTGCAAACAGTACCGTCTCCCATCAAAACAAATTCAAGTGTTGACATGGTGACCTGCCCATGCTAACGATTTCGACCAGATTCTGCATCAACATTAGGCTTCTTTCCTCACTTGTTTCACCCAAGTTTTGATACCAATTGACTCTCTCTTTCTTCAAAATCTTCTAGTGCGGCTCTTGCATCCGCATCTTTTAGAAAAGATCTCATGCTCCAATTCAAGCTTGATGTCTCGAATTTCTTCCCTTACACCGCTCAAAAACACCATTTCTTGAGCAAGCAAAGGACCCAGCTTTTCAATGACAAAATTCACCACAGTCTCCGCCATATCTCAGATTTTTCTCGTTTACTCCATTGATGTAGAACTAGTAGTATGTCTGATAGTTTGAAAGAGATTTAGTTTTACTAAGGAAGCTATCGGCAGTGAACCTCTTTTCCAACGTCTTCAATAAAGTGGATTCTTAGAGCTAGCAGCCATGATGAAACTTGAAAGAATAATCTAGCCCTACAAGAGGATTTGTTTCACTTGATTCCCTGATGATTCTATCTAAAAAGCTAGACAAGAATTTCAAAAGATATCATTCAAGTTCTCAACAGTTACATTTTATTTCATTGGAATTAAGTCATTGATCAAATTTGATTAGTTTCAAAAAATTGTGTGCATTACGCTGGTTGCAGTGCCTATTATTCAACATTCCACCCAGTCAAAACGGTGGTTTAGAAATTAGAAGATTGGCCGGTCCGGCAATTTCAGGCAAGTTTCCCTGAGCAAGCTAGCATTGTTGTTATTTTTCTGTTGTGAGTTTTAGATCGAATACTTTATTTTTCATAATGGATCATGTCTTTTATTTTAACTGTGGACTTTTTTTAAAAAAAACTCGGCAGTACCTCTCATTATTTGCAATTGCAGGATATCTTGTGTGGGAAAGAAATTACAAATAATGAGAGTTAAAAAGATTAATACTGTGATGATTAGAAAAACTTCATTAAAAAATTTCATGAGTTTTATATATTGAGAAGAGTGCAAATAATAATAATGCAACTTAAGAGAAGTCCATTTGGAAGTGAGGAAACCGTGTGTTTATGGAAAAAGAACAAATGTGCAAACTCTAATCTTGTGGCCATATTTAGACGTAGTAATAATTGAGCAAGAGCAAGGGTCACATTTCTAAAATGGTTAAGAAAGTGAATTATCAAAGACAGTGGAATGGATACCTCGTGATTAATATAAAATAAAATAAAAAAAGACGGTGGAATGGAGATTATATGCTACAAAACTCGATCCTTAGAATTCAAACTAACGTGGCACTAATAAATAACTAAGACGTGTTTAAATATCAGATTTTTTTTTTTTTTTATGATTAGATGCCTAGCAAACTTTACGAAGAATTAGCTTAAGGAATACACACACATACATACATACATACATACATAAATACAAATTCTAATATATTAACAAACAAAAATAAATAAATTTTAATAAATTAAAATTTATATTTTTTATTTTAGTAGTATTCTCACTTTTAAAAAAATAAAAATATTCTCTTTAGAAAATTTTATATTCTTCGCGTCACCATCCGCACCGCGAAGAATATGTTCCCCAGTCCCCACCGCTTTAAAGCATCAAAAATAAAAAAGTAAAAATATAAAATAAAACTGTTCAAGTCACGTTGATTAGGACCTGTCTTTCTTGCAATTGTGGCGCCCAAATATTAATCCCCGAATACATCTTTTTACATCGTTTTTGGAACACGTTCTTGTTTATTTTCTTTCTTTTTTCTTCATCAGCTTTTTTTTTTTTTTGCTTTTTTCCAATTTATTAAAGTCATTTATATTCTACTACGAAATGGCAAGCATGCAATCGAGAAACGACAAAAGATAAAGAAATATGCGATGCATAAAATATAAATGATTCCTTCAGAACTCTATTGTTGAGTCTTTTTAATTTTATGTATTCAGCATATATAAAGTAGGTTAATTCAGTAATTATACAAATTCTCAGCAACATTTCGTCAGGAGACATTCAAATGAAAAAAGAAAAAGAAAAAAAGCCAAGTATCAAAGAAAACTATCAGTGATGATAGGTGCACAAAACTTAGCAAAAAAAAAAAAAAACTTATCTTCAGTATGCGACAAGAAAAAAATTCATGACAGGACAAATCATTATTGAAAATTAACAAGAGAGTACAGAAGAGAAAGTAACTAGACCAATTCTAGTGAGAAACGATGGCAACTGTTTTCCAACATCTAAGAATGGAAGTGAAGAAAAATACCGTGGCTTAGCAAGTTTTAATTGCCTACACCCAAAGCCCACTCATAAGACTTTTTATTTGCAAGCCCATTTACATTTACGCCCACACACAACTGAATAAACTTTTTCCACGAGTTGGGAGTATTGGCGACCCTCTAATCACTTTATAAAATCTTTTTTTTTTTTCATTTATTTTTATTTTAATTCTTTTTTTTTCTTTTGTAATCTTGTTGTCCCACACAGCACATTGAAAAGTTTTTTGACTAATGAACTTTTGAAAGTCAGTTATAATTTGAAATAAGAAAAATAGTTTATTCTAATTTTTTATAATTAATTTTGATTAGATGGAAGTGAGGGGTAGAAAACAAAAAAAAAAGGATTAATTACTAATGCAAGTAATTTACTGAAAAAATTCTCAAATATATTTAATTCTTATTTCAATGTAATTTTATTTGAAATGAGGTTTTATAAGAAGGGGTGATGAAGTGAACCCTTCAAAATCACATAGTTTTATGCATTTTGATTTATTTACAAGACTTGGTGAATGTATGAAATTGACCGATTGACAGATTGCGATGGGTTCTATTTCTAAATTATATGTGAGAATCAATTGCTTGATGGTTGCTAGTGTGTTGAATCTAAAATTAAGGACAACTCTAATCAACTATATATGTTTGATTAAAAAATTTGAAAGCCCATTAAGGCAAAAATTGCATCATCCTACATACAAATTAACCGTATAGCAGTGGTGATCAAATTGGCGCACAGTTTTTTTTTTTTTTTTTTTCAATTAAACACTGATTATACAATATGATGACAACAGTCCTATAACAATTCTAAAATTAAAATCTTAGATAAAAACTATAATAGATTCTATAAAAGATTACGCTAACTCACAGCAGCAACCACTTACGTAAGCATATATTACATAATAACGCTGATAATAATTACTGAAAGCATATAAACTTGTAGCATTGTTGACTGATTATACTCCGTCTTCATAGTAATTACCACAAATAGATGGAGGAGTATCTTCCTTGCTGTGAATACGTACGTTGATGAGTTCATCGATGCTATTAAAGCTAATTATAGTTCTTTAAACAGGAAACAGATCGAGTGCTTTGCAAATAGGAGATTGACAACACCACACAACACACCAACAGATTACTGAAAGTCTTAGTTCTTAAAACAAACCAAAGTGAAAGCAAATCAAAGCTTTCTACTTGCACTATGATACCTATATATGCTTAACTAGCTAGAATTCACGACTAAAGACAAAAGGTCGTTCAGTCTTCCATAAAAGCATAATAGCACCACTTCTCCTTTAAAGCTGGTAAATAAATCCCAATCTCATCCATGACGGCTGCGCTGGTTTCATAGTTTCCTGATAGCAACGTCCATCCACAGGATACAAGGTTCTTCCTCGAGGCACTGTTTTATCGTAGCTCCTACCACTTTCTCTTTGGAATCCTGCTACTTCCGCGTAATATCTTTCATATGGAATTAATGATTCGGGAACAAGATAGCCCACATCGTCAACAGCTCTTCCAAGCGTCGTGTGGGAACTATTAAAGCAGCCATTATGGAACCTAGAATTACCCATCAAAGCTAGTCTCTTATATCCTGGATGGTCAATCGCATTTCTGGTGAAGCTTGTTTGAGGATGTACGAGACTGTCAAACCTAGGATATTCACGAACAGGGTAACCGGCACCGCTACCATCAAACTTCACACAGGCTCGAAATTCATTCATATCAGTGGCTGACTTTGCATTAGTACATCTCCAGTCAAATGGATCGGTTTCACGCTTCTGCACTCGGATCGGAATCTCTTCAACAGCCTTAGTTCTTTTGACAATAAATCCACCATCACTCATTACTTTAGACCTCTTGCGAGCACGATATAAACCAAATTTGAAGGTACTGCACTTTCCCAAGGGGAAATAGTCATCGCACAGTGAACCAGCTCCTTTCTTGTTACTGTAACCTGGGTAGTCTTCTTTTCTAAACTGGACACAGTCGAGTCTTAACAAAGAGTGTTTCCTAGCGAGTTCCTCGATATGCCATTTGCAAAATGGAGCTGTTGTCTTGTGGCTTACATGCACTTCACCATGAGGCCTTAGCATACCACTTGCATTTCTGAAGAAACCTTCCACAAGGCTCATATGCATTCTGCGATTACCAGAAGAAAGATCATGGAACAGATGTAGGAGCCAAATTTTTAAGAATTGGCGAAGCGGAAATATCACAGCAAGCTCTTGATTACTACATGCATGTTGAATTATTAAGAAATATGGATCACTTTAAATATCAATTTCCCTCGGAATATAACCATTTTTCACTCGCTGTACTGACACGTGTCCATTGGACTCACTAGGTTAAAGCAGCTCACCGAATAACTTCGTCGTCTTCTTCCTTTCCATGAAAGCCAGCATGGGGGAAGTTGAAGATTATTCTATCAAACTTCCGCTTGCTCAATTCAGAATGTTCCTTCATTTCAGTTGCATCAACTCCATGGATAATGGATGCTCCCAGCTTCTTTAGGGTGTCCAAATTTGACCGTGCCTCCTTGAATTTCTTAACCACAGTTTCTAGTCCATCCAAATATATAATTTATGTTAACTTCCAAATAAGCAAGATACGTCAACCAAATAGTAATAATAATAATAATAATAATGATGATGATGATGATGATGATGGTGATGATGATAATTTTCCGGGTCATTTTACAATTTTTCTGTAAGATTGATAATTTCTTTAAGGTTAAGTTATTTTTTCAGTTGCATCAAACTATCGAATTGAATTCATGCAAGGGCGAAGCTAGGCTATAGCGCGGCCAAAATTTGGCAAAATTTCTAGTTTCTTTATTACGTTGTTCATAAAATTACCATGCAGTATTTATGAAGCTAGCTATCACTGTTATATTATACAAAACGACCGCAGTATTATTTACATGTTTATCACTCTTTTTAAAAATATATATATATATATATGGCTACTGTCATTTGTTCCAACTTCTTTCCCACTCAATCTTATTTTAGAAATCTATTTTCGGTCTCAAGTAAACCAGTGATGACAAGATATTTATCACTCATTTAGCCTTCAATTATGTAAAGTGGGGGTCTGTCTATGATGTCTAAGGGTACCGTAATTCATAGACTAAGCATCATCTGATAATTAAAAGTCAATAAACAAGAACCATGTAACTGTGGCAGGTTGTGAAGTATGGTAGCCGTAGCGTACTGTAGTCACCGCTTTAAAGTTGACAATTTTTATTGTTAAACAAACTTAATTCACAAAAAAATTTTTAACACAAACAATATTAATTTAATTTTATGGTTTAATTTAATAGCTTCACCGTAAGGTTCTTTATTTTATCTTTAACTTGAAAAAAAAAAGATGTAACCCAGCTTAAAAAAAATTCCTAACTTCGCCTCTTAATTCATATCATATTCAGTTATCCACCTTATAAAGAAGGGACCGGACAGTTACATTTAACTTTTGTGCTAATGTTGACTCTTATTTAATAGTTCCAGTTTTGAGGTCAAAACACTTCAAATTGAAGACAAAGATTTATAAACAGGGTGATTTTGGCCTCACATCATATGAAATCCAATTAAAAAAAAAAACAGAGACGTTAATTATACGTTTTCCTAGTCATTTTACCATTTTTCTGTAAAATTGATAATTTCTTTACAGTTACACATCAAATTAAGTGGTAACTTAACACATCAAACTGAGGATAAAGATTTATAAACAGGGTAATTTATGCTATATCATATGATATAAAAAAATCTTGAAAAAAAAAACATGTAGGAGAAGAGAAAGAGATTAGAGAAATGAATGAATTACCATAGGAATCAAGAGAAGAAGCGCAGATGTTAGAAGCAGAGCCAAATTTCTGCAATAAAGCAAAAGAAAACGAGAAATCTCCTTCACCCACCAACAGTATTTGATGCTTTGATGAATAATGCATGATCCATTTCTCTTCTTCTTTTTCATCTTTTTCTGTAAAACTCATTTCTTTTTTCTGTTCTCCTTTAGCAGCCATACCCACTACTACTTTTGCCATCGAGATTCAAGGGTCGGTGTGTTTAATACAGAGAGAGTTGAGCACTTGACTGTGAGATTAAGGTACTGAAATAGTGAAATGTTTGTTGTACGTTTGGATGGGAGATGATCAAGATGGACTTGACCCACAAATATACAATGACATAATTACCTTTACTGTTTGATTAAATTAATAAATTATCTTCATGACTTTTAATGCAGGAAAAGTTTGGAAGGGTGTTTTGGGAACGATACTAAAAATTGAAATTATTGGAGGGTCGTCAGTTGTCATGTCAAAGGGCCCGGGCCGGCCTATGTATATATGGTCCTTTGTGTTTCCTTATTTATTTATTTGAGGATTTGTGTTTCCTTATTTATTAGTTTCCTTAATTAAGTTTACTTTTCCAATTTTCATTAAAAAAAAAAGTTTACATTTCTACTTCAAATAAAATACCATCTGTATTTCTACGGAAATTCTTCCAGCCGAAATGGGTTTTTATTGATGAGCAGCGGTTACAATTTCTTTAAATGATTTCTTTATTTTATTTCTTATATAGGTTGCCTTAACTCTAATCTTTATTCTTAAATCTATATTAATAATCATGTTTTAAGTCGGACAATAAACCATTGTGATACTTAATACGAAACTGTGATAATGGAAAATAAGATTTCTTATAACACAGACAAAAAAATAAATATATCTGATCATTTAAGGCCGCAAGCTTCTTAACCAATAATTAATAAAGATACAGGGGTAGGGACTAGGGACTATGGGCATTGAATATCATAAAGCCGAAGAAAAAGGTGCAGGAAAATGCTTTTACAGTGAAGGGACTTAACATTGTTTGTGGCTTTCATCTACCCGTGACACCAAAAAATAAATAAAATGTAATTTCTAGCAATCTTTCTCTTTATTTCACGCAAGAACTATTCAACACTTTGATCTAATTGCTGGTTCATGCTTCCTTAATCAGTTTAATCAATTTATGGATTATAATGAGTAAGCCTTCCCATGACCATTTCTTGAGCAATTTAAAGTAATTTTAAGAGCAAAAAAGCTAATTGAATCACAAACATGTGCAGTTTTCAACTTTAGAATCACCTACACTTTTTTTTTTCTTTTTTATGAAATTTCGCATTCATTTGATTGTAACTTTAGAGTCACCGACTAACTTTAGAGTCACCGACGCTTTCTTTTATATAAAAATTTCTCTTTTATTTAATTGTAAGTTCGGCATGTATCCATTTCCATTTAACACTTACAACTCCCGCTTTTTTCACTTTCCCTAGGAATAGAAGAATGCTATCGCTTAGTGGGTTTTTATTGCCCAATCCAAAGCCCAATTATAGACTTTCTTTGTGTTACAATAAGTCTGCAATGGTGATGGATTTTATTCTCATATTATGTTTGATAATCAATTGTTTGATGACTGTTAGTGTATTGAGTTAAAAAAGACAACCCAAATTGGTTATATATGTTTAATTAAAATAATTTGACAACTCAAATATAATTGAGTACATTTTTTTTTTAAAATAAGCGATTGTTTGAAAATTATAATTAACCACAATCCAAAACGTGCATCTAATTTTGTAAAAAAACGATTTCACATGCATTTTCAGTTCACTTCTTAAATAAAATAAATAACTATTGTAGAATAATCCCAATATAATAAGCACAATTATGCAAATGAAGAGGAAATTAAGCTTGATAATACGGTAATGCATGTGATACAATTTTTTAGTAAGTTGTTATGAAGCAGACAATAAGCTACAGATTAAAATTAAGGCAAATGCATCATCCCACACAAATTAACCACTCACATAAGCATACATTTACATTTTTAAAATTATAGTCTTAGTCTTAGATATATAAAAGAATACATTTACATTGACAGCAGCAACCGCAACCACTCACATAAGCATGCGTTACATAATAACACTGATAATAATTACTCAAACTCAAAGCATGTCAATAGTAGCATTACTACCACAGTCTGATCCAGTATATGACCGATGAACTCATCAATGTATTCACTGTAAGGAAGGTATATATACTGTTCATGGTAACAAAAAATATAAGGAAAATTACTATAAAAACATTAATACCTAATTATTATGATTCTAATTAACAATAGACTTGACTAGAAAAAGATTTACTGACCTACTGCAATTATTTATTTACTTATCATACTCAAATTACATGGAAAAAGGAGTTTTTTTTGGGTGAATTTTCTTGAATTATATATGATTATATTGTCTGTCAAATTAAAAAGAAAAAAAAGAAAATAATTTTTTTTAAAGTAATTAGAAAATAATACAAATAGGCACACCTGTTTAGTTATTTTATAGATGTGCATGACTGCTCCTTACTTGAGTCCTCTTCGTTAGCAGATTGCTCGAAATCTACAGGAAAGAGATGAAAGAACTTTTTTTGGACAATAAAACAGTTGCCCCGCATCAATATAAGTGACACGGACATCTGGTATATGCTCAGTAACCTCCCACTTCTCGTTCTTTGTCATGCAACAAACTTGTTTAGACATATCATGAAATGTAAATAGCTCAAGGTTTCTAAGATGCTCAATTCCAATAGGAATCTCCATCAACAGGGGGCAAGGCCCACTCCACAGTTCTCTAATATCAGGCATCGCACCTTTCTCTATTATAACCAATTTCACAGCCTCGAAGTTCAAAAGAACCAACTTTCGGAGTTTTGGAAACCAACCTGCTTCAAAGTGAAAAAGCTCGTAGTCATACCCCCCATGGAGCATAAGTTCCAATAAGTTAGGCAAGGCTTGAAGGATACTGATTGGATCCTCAGTCAATCCCGACAAGATCAAACGCAATCCGATTAGATTTTTAAGTTTTAAAATCCAATCCGGCAGTTTCTTCATATTCCCTCTCAAGCTGAGATACCGCAGATGTTGAGGAGGACTACTCAAAGATTGCAAGTCAAGAATTTCTTCTTTGCTTGTCATTAGTACTCCTAAAGTCTCTACGTTTTCCAAATTTGCAATCAAAGCACAGAGATCCCTGCCATTTCCATTCTGGGGTCTAATGCTCAACATTCTTAACTGCCTTAGCATCATAAGCTCTTTGAGCACTTGAGAGTCAGCTTCTATAGTAGACAACACCAGCAGACCTCTTAGAGACCCAAAGCCCCGGTGTATTTTGGCTGCTACTTCTGTTGGTATTATAGAACCTGTGATATACTTGTAGTGAAAAACAATTAGAGAACGCAACTTTTTAAGATTCCTGATCTCTTCTGGAAGTTCACTCACGAAAGTGCGTGCCAAAACCAAAATCTCTAAACTGAGAAGATTTCCAATGGACTTGGGAATTATTTTTAATTTTGTGTTTCTCGCATTCAAGAGGTGTAAATTGAATAAGTTTCCCACTCCTTCAGGAAGGTAATTTATAGGAGAATCTTCCAGATCTAGTACTTTCATGAGCTTGAAATTGGCAATACATGATTTCATGAAAGAGTCGGGCAGCTTATCTACATTGAAAAGGATAACAGAACGGACCTTCCAGTCCTTGATGCTCTCTAAAGCACCATCATCAATACTTCTCTGTATAGTAATGCGTCGAGTTTTACTGCAATGACTCGAGTCCTCTCCGTTCAGCAGACGACCGAAGCCCAATTCTTCAGTTTTTCTGATGATGATCTCGTGCATAAGATCATGAACTTGGCAGATTATAGCTCGTCCAGGGATCTCTCTGTTTGAAACTTGAACCAAGCTTCTGTCAATGAGCTCATCCAAGTATTCGGCTGCAACCTGTTCAGATGTGAGGCGTTTTCTGTATTGGACAAAGCCCTCAGCTATCCACAAACGGATAAGTCTACCACGGTTAATTTTGCAGCTCTCTGGAAATAAGCCAAAGTACAGAAGACATGATTTGAGGTGGTGAGGAAGATCATAATACCCTTCAGATAAAACTCTGTTGCAATCTTTTAGATGGGGATCACTTCATAACATTGAGCCCAACCTATCAAATAATTTCTTCCATTCAGATACAATCCTGTTCTTGGTTGAAAGAAGTCCACCTAGGGCCACGATAAAGAACTCCTTCAACTCTGAAGGACAACAACCTCCGGAGCTTGGTCCGAACGCCTTTCTACAAAAAAGTTTCCACGCTTCATCCGGAGGCAAAGTTTCAAGCTCATGGATACGAACAGAGGAAGATGATTTGCAAAACTTAGCGACATTCATGTGCCGAGTTGTGACAATTATCCTGCTGCACTTCTTGTTATCAAGTAAAGCATGCTCCACGTCTCTCCAAAAATCAATCTTCCAAACATCGTCGAGCACAACCATGTAACTTTTGTCCTTCAAGTGGTCCCTCAGCGTGGCGATCAGGTCCATCTCTTCCATGTTTTGATAAACGGTGAAACTCCTTTATAATTGTCCTCAACAAATCATTTTTGTTGTATTCTTTCCCAACGGTAACCCAAGCTCGGCAACTGAAGTGAGTTTTTAAACCTTCATTGTTAAAAAGTTTCCCGGCAAGAGTGGTCTTGCCTAGTCCTCCTTCACCCACCACAGCAACCACTGAACTTTTGGATCTTCCGTTCACCATCAAATCAATCAATTTATCTTTAATGGATTCGATGCCCACAACTTCATCATCTTCAACGAAAAAGGAACGAACTGGAGAGTCATGTGGGATAACATTTCTGGTTCCACTTCTCGATGGTTCATCAATAGATCTGAATCGATAGCTTTCTCCCCTTCGCTTTATATCAGCAAGCGCTGATTCGCTATCTTGAATCTCAGTAGCAACTCCACGCCGCCGCCTCAGCTTCTTTATGAAACGACTAATTCTATGGAGAACACCAACGAGGCCACTCTCATGGGGGAGTTTTGCCACCATGAGTGCGTACTCATCGATGAAATCTTCAATGCGATAAGCCTCATCCCTCAGTTGTTTCACCCAAGTTCTGACACTTTCCTCACCGCCTCCTTCTAATTCTTCGACTGCTGCCCTTGTATCCGCGTCTTTCAGGAAAGATCTGAGACTTTCCAATTCGCTTTTGATGCTTTGAACTTCTTTTCTAACACCTCCAAACAATCTGATTTCTTCGACAAGCAAAGGACCCAAGGTCTCTAGAGCAAAGTTCACCGCAGCCTCCGCCATATGACACCAGCAGGTCTAATTTACAAAGCAGAGTGATGGTTTTGCATACAGTGTTTGGTCATTGTTTATTTTGACCTAAGCAACCTGGAATTTGTCGGCAATTGAGCTCTTTCTAGTTTATTTTAATATTTATTTTACGAAAGTTGGTTTGTTTATTTTTGCAGCCAGATATTTGTAGACGAGCTTAATCTGGTGCTTGTGACTGGAGAGCATTCATTAGGGGAGCTTTGCTGTGGTGCCAAGCGCCTTCCTAAGAGTTCTCGCCGCACACGCTATTCGCATACTCTAATACCCGTGATGGCCAACACTTGACCACATCCTTATAGATGCTCTCTTTTTACGGAGCATAGAATCTTTTGCAAAATTGGACTAACCTTTATTTCCTATGTAATCTCTCCTTCAAATATTCCCGAAAACTAATTTGCTTAATCAATATTTGTTATTACTGTTTATTTACTGCCAAAATTAGGAAGAAATGAGAAACTACATAATCACGGTGTCTTTTATTTTTCAAAAATTTTTAAAAAATAAAAAACTTGTTGATGGCACCGTTTTGCAACGTACTTAAATTCTTTTGAAAACAGATCATTCTCATTCCTTCATAAAAGTGAAAAACAACAAAAGCGTGTTCAACTTTTTTATTGGGTCCTACACTGCAAAAAAGTCATCAAAACTATTTACAATTTCCACTTGTCTTCCTGAAGACCAGAGACGACTTGTCTTTTGGGACATAATTTATAACCAAAGAGCCATCGAGGAATGAAAAAAAGGGGGCCAAAGAGAGCGAAAAATAAAGAAAATCAAACCCTGTTGTATGTTGGCTGCAGGTCTATAGAATCAAGAATAAGTAAACTCCGAAGACCAAGAGCACAAAGCTCTAACCATAAAGCACGCTACACAAAGCAATTGATGCACCTTTCCTTTAAATTACTTCCAAGGACTAGGAGAGTTCTGCGACCAACCGTGTTCTTGCGAAATTAATTTTCTCGTTGACGACTAATTCTCATTATCATATCAGATACCATCTCATCATTTGTTGTTATGCATCATAATAAATCAGTCAAAATGAAGGAGCACCAACTCAACTCTATTTTGGTTCTATGAATAGAATTACTCGGGTTTTTGTGATAGCCGTGACATAGTTTCATGATCAAAGGAGTCAGCCATTCCTCTAAAGAAAAAGAAAGCAATGCGGATCTCTACTTAACTATTCAAATGGAGGATTGTTTTTGGAATCTGAAATGAAACTCAGATACTATTTACTATCATCTACTTCAACTAAGAGGAGATCAATTGAACTTACAAAGTAGAGGCATTCAGTGCACACAAACTTTCTTGGCTTCCCGAAATTTCTATTTCACTCGTTAATGCTAGGTAGGTTTTAGAACATTCGGTACAATAAATTACGGAGAATGAGAATAATCAGTATAAGATCTATTTTAAGAATAGTAAATATAAATACAAAAAGATTGACCATTATAAAACACCCTCACCTAAACGCTTTATTATGTTAAAATTCTCACTCACAAAAAAAAAAGTTGAATACAGGCATATAACAAAAAAAGCATAATTAAAAAAATAAAGAATAATTTGTATAATAGAAAATAAATTTTTTTGAAGGGGTAATAATAAGAGAGAATATTAAAGCTCTATTCATATGTTTTACCATTCAGATAAAAATCAAAATATTTAACTTTTTCTATTCACACCTAAACATATTTTAATTAGACATAAGCAATAGAAAAAAAAAATTAAAAACTATCAATGTCTGAAAATAAGTAAAATTCAGGCTTTAGATAAAAATAAGCAACTCCTTAGTACATGTTTGGGATTAACCAATTGATAGATTGTAGTGGATTGTACTTCCGAATTATAGGTTATTAATTATTAAGAAATAAACAACTCCTTAGTATATGCTTAACTAGTTGAATTATTAAGAAATACGAATCACTTGAAGTTCCCTCTTATGATAACCATTTTTAACTCACTATATTGACACATATGTCCAATGGACTTACCTGGCAGCTCACGAATAGCTTTGTCGTCTTCTTCCTTTCCATGAAAGCCAGCATGGGGGAAGTTCAAATTATTCTATCAAACTTCCGCTTGCTAAATTCAGGATGTTCCTTCATTTCAGTTGCATCAACCCATGGAGAATGGACACTTCCAGCTTCTTTAGGGTGTCCAAATTTGACCGTGCCTCCTTGAATTTCTGAATCACAGTTTCTAGTCCATCCAAATATACAATTTATGTTGACTTCCAAATAAGCAAGATACGTAAATTATTATTATTATTATTATTATTATTTAGTTTTTTTGTTTTTTTCTATGTTGTTCACAAATTACCATGTAGAATTTATAAAACTAGCTACTATTGTTTTTTTTTTTGTGTATTAAATCATTTGGTATCCGAAGACCACATTGAATCCTGACTAATCCAGATTCGAGCCCAATAGAACCACTGGGGTGGTAAAGCTCTTTCAACAAGTATTTAACGCAGCTGCATTCCCAAATCTCAAACCGAAAACCTTGGTTAAGATAGAATAATTTATT
The DNA here is from genome assembly GCF_000493195.1 of Citrus x clementina. NCBI lineage: Eukaryota > Viridiplantae > Streptophyta > Magnoliopsida > Sapindales > Rutaceae > Citrus > Citrus x clementina. The sequence continues at coordinate 24,002,222 of NW_006263303.1, read as the reverse complement.
CCCAATTGGGCTACCACTGTTATTTTTTACAAAACATCATAGCATAATTTACAAGTTTATCACTCAAGCTATCTTAAAATTTGGACACGGTCATTTTTCCCAACTTCTTCCCCACTCCATCTTATTTTAAAAATCTATTTTTGATCTCAAGTAAACTAATTATAACAAGATATTTATCACTCATTTATCTTTTAATTCTTTAAAGTGTCTATTTATGATTTCTAAGGGTACCGTACTCTGTAGACTAAGCATCATTAGATAAATAAAAAGTAAATAAAAGTCAATAATCTAGATACATCTAGCGGTGCCAGGTTGTGAAGTATGGCACTCATGGAGTATTGTAGTCACAGTTTTGAAGTTTGTTAACTTTTATTTTTAAATAAACAAAATTCACAAAATATTTTTAAAATCTAAAAATGTGAACTAATTGTTATGGTTTAATTCAATAGCTTTACTTTAAGATTCTTTTTTCTTTAACTTAAAAATTAGTCTAACCACCAGCTTGAAAAAAGTTCCTAGTTTCGCCCCTCTAAATACATGTGATCTTGAAATCATATCCACCTTATAAAGAAGGGACCGGACTATTATATTTAACTTTTGTACTAATGCCCACTCTTATTTAATAGTTCCAATTTTGAAGTAAAACAGTTCCAATTGAAGATAAAGATTTGTAAAGGGTCATTTTGGCCTCCCATCATATGAAATCTAATTATTAATTAAAAAAAACAGAGGCAATAATAATACATTTTCCTGGTTTTCCGGGTCATTTTACTATTTTCCTGTAAAATTGATCATTTCTTTACGATTACACAACAAATTAAGTGACAATTTAACAAATCAAATTGAGGATAAAGATTTATAAACAGGGTAATTTTTGCCACATCATATGATGAAAAGAAATTCTAAAGAAAAAAAAAGATGCAAGAGAAGAAAAAGAGATTAGAGAAATGAATGAATTACCATAAGAAGTAAGAGAAGAATCCCAGATGTTAGAAGCAGAGCCAAATTTCTGCGATAAGCAAAAGAAAACGAGAAATCTCTTTCACCCACTAACAGTATTTGATGCTTTGATGAATAATGCATCATCTATTTATCTTCTTCTTTATCTTTTTCTATAAAACTCATTTCTCTTTTTCCCTTCTTCTTCAGCAGCCATGCCTACTACTTATATT
>NW_006263303.1:23923550-23998550 GCF_000493195.1 Citrus x clementina | reverse complement strand
CACTATCTACTTGCACTTACTTTTTTTTTTGTTCCCGAAGAATAATAGAATGGCTTAGTAAGTTTAATTCCCCAATCCCAAAGCCCAATTATAGACTTTCTCTGTGTTACAAAAAGTCTGCAATCCACATGGATTTTATTCTCAAATTATATTTGAAAATCAATTATTTGATGATTGTGAGTGTATTCAGTCCAAAAATAATATATGTTTACTTAAAATAATTTGACAACTCAAAAATAATTGAGTAATTTTTTTTTAAATAAACGATTGTTTGAAAATTCATTAACCACAATCTTAAATATGCATTTAATTTTTAGAATAACGGTTTCACATACATGTCCAGTTCACTTCTTAAATCAAATAAATAAATCCAACGAAAGTTGTAGAATAAACCAGATAGATGTCGCAAAATAATAAGCACAATTATGCAAATGATGAGGAAATTAAACTTGAGAATATGAAAATGCATGTGATACAATATTTTGCTAAGTTATTATGACGAAAACAATAAGCTACAGATTAAAATTAAGGCAAATGCATCAGTCCACACAAATTAGCCACATTGGCACAGTTTTTATTATTAAACATTAAATATTATATGATGACGATTCCTTGCAATACTACAATATTTCAAAAATCATAATCTGAGTCTTAGATAAATAGAAGAATACACTCACACTCACAGCAGCAACCACTCACATAAGCATGTATTACATGATAACACTAATAATAATTACTCAAACTCAAAGCATATCAATAGTAGCATTGCCGCCACAATCTGATGCAGTATATGATCGATGAACTCATCAATGAATTCGCTAGAAGCAAGATATATATACTCCATCTGTCCATGGTAACAAAAAATATAACGGAAATTACTATACTAACATTAATACCTAATCATTATATGATTCTAACTATATATTTAACTAGAAAAAGATTTACTGACATACTGCATTTATTTATTTATTTAACATACTCAAATTACAGGGAAAAGGGAATTTTTTTGGTGAAATTTTATTTGAATTATATATAATTAAATTGTCTGTCAAATTAAAAATGAGAAAATATTTTTTCTTAAAAGTAAATAGAAAGTAATCCAAATACGCAGTGGCAGACCTGTTTACTTATTTCATAGATGTGCATGACTGCTCCCTACTTGAGTCCTCTTCTTCAGTAGATTTGCTCGACATATTCAGGAGACAGAGATGAGAGATCCTCTTTTCGATAATAAAACCATTTCCCGGCCTCCACAAAACTGACATGGACATCTGGTATATGCCCAGTAACCTTCCCCCAGTTCTCGTCTTTTGTCATGTAATAAACTTGTTTAACCATACCAGCAAATTTGAGTAGCTTAAGGTTTTTAAGATGTTCAATTCCAATAGGAATCTCCATCAACAATGGGCAAGGCCCAATCCGCAGTTCTCTAATATCAGGCACCGCACCTTTCTCTATTATAACCGATTTCACCGCGATGAAGTCCCAGAGAAGCAACTTTTGGAGTTTTGGAAACCAACCTGCTTCAAAGTGAAAAAGCTCGTAGTCGTATGTCCCTGTGAGTAAAATTTCCAACAAATTGGGCGAGGCTTGAAGGACTCTGATTGGCTCCTCAGCCAATCCCGACAGTTCCAAACCCAATCTGATTAGATTTTTAAGTTTAAAAATCCAATCCGGCAGTTTCTTCATATTCCCCGTCAAGTAGAGACGCTGCAGATATTGAGGAGGACTACTCAAAGACAGCAAGTCAAGTATTTCTTCTTTGCTTGTCATTTCGACCGTTAAAGACTCTAGGTTTTTCAAATTTGCAATCAAACCACACAGATCCTTGCCATTTCCATTTTGGGGCCTAATGCTCAACTTTCTTAACTGCCTTAGCTTCATAAGCTCTTTGAGCGCTTCAGAGTAGGGATGGCAAAGTCCTCCACGGGTTTGGAGCCCCACCCCAAATGGGAAAAATTTTGCACAATTTTTGGGGAATGGGGTGGGGAGTGGGGGAAAATAATCCCCAAATTCTTAATGGGGTGGAGTTTGGTTTTGTACTCCCCACCCCACCCCCACCTCAATCCCCATTATATATAAATATGTTTTTAATTCTTATTAAATAATTTTTATTTTATCAATTATAATGTTAATTAATAATTTTTTTTAATTTTTATGCAATATAAACAAGATATTAATGAAAGAAAATCCTATAATATTTTTCAACTCTGAAACATTGTTATATTTTCTTTTATCTTTTAAGGTGCTACACTCTTTAAATATTTTTCACTTTTAATATCATTTTAAGATATTGTTTCAAACTTTTAGATATTTTTTAAAAAGAATTTAAATACTTTATAATATGATGATGATTTTATTTAATTTTTAACTTACTAAAATAATATATTTATACATATTATAAAATAGATAAATGGGAAATGGGGTGGGGATGGGGAAATCATTCCCCACGTGGAGATTCTCCATCCCCACCCCACTAAATTTATTGAGAAATAAGATGGGGAATGGAGGTAAAAATTTCTAATAGGGTGGGGAATGGGGCAGGCCTCCCCACCCCCACCCCACCCCACTGCCATCCCTACTTCAGAGTCAGCTTCTATAATACACAACTTCTGCAGATTCGTTAGAGACCCAAAGCCCTCGTGTAATTTCGCTGCTGCTTCTCCTGCTACTGCAAAACCTGCGGTATAATTGTACTGATACACCATTAGATAACGTAACCTTTTAAGATTCCTGATCTCTACTGGAAGTTCTCTCACCAAAGTATTTTTCATATTCAAAGTCTCTAAACTGAGAAGATTTCCAATGGACTTGGGAATTATTTCTACTTTTGTATTTCTCAAACTCAAGTAGTGTAAATTGAGTAAGTTTCCCACTCCTTCAGGAAGGTAAACTATAGGAGCATCTTCCAGATCTAGTACTTTCATGAGCTTGAAATTGGCAATACTTGCATTCATGAAAGAGTCGGGCAGCTTATCTATATTGAACAGAAAAACAGAACGGACCTTCGAGTCCTTGATGCTCACTAAAGCACCATCATCAATACTTCTCTGCATAGTAATGCGTCGAGTTTTACTGCAGCGACTCAAGTCCTCTCCGTTCAGCACACGACCAAAGCCGAATTCTTCAGTTTTGCTGATGATGATCTCGTGCATAAGATCATGAACTTGGCAGATTCTAGCTCGTCCAGAAATATCTCTCTCTGAAACTTGAACCAAGCTTCTGTCAACGAGCTCATTCAAGTATTCTTCTGCAACCTGTTCAGATGTGGGGCGTTTGCTGTACTGGACAAAGCCCTCAGCTATCCACAAACGGATGAGTCTAGCACAGTTGATTTTGCAGCTCTCTGAAAATAAGCCAAAGTACAGAAGACATGATTTGAGATGGTGAGGAAGATCATAATACCCTTCAGATAAAACTCGGTTGCAATCTTTTAGATGGGGATCGCTTCCTAACATTAAGCCCAACCTATCAAACAATTTCTTCCATTCAGATACAACCCTGTTCTTGGTTGAAAGAAGTCCACCTACTGCCACAATAGCAAGAGGCAAACCTCCACATTTTGCAAGGATGTCCTGGGACAACTCCCTCAACTCTGAAGGACAAGAGCCTCCGGAGCTTGGTCCGAACACCTTTCTACAAAAAAGTTTCCACGCTTCATTCGGATGCAAAGTTTCAAGCTCATGGACCTGAACAGGGGAAGATGATTTGCAAAACTTAGCTACATTCATGTGCCGTGTTGTGACAATTATCCTGCTGCTTTTCTTGTTATCGAGTAAAGCATGCTCCACGTCTCCCAAAAAATCAATCTTCCAAACATCGTCGAACACAACCACGTAATTCTTGTCCTTCAAGTGGCCCCTCAGCGTGGTGATCAGCTCCATCTCTTCCATTTTGTGTATCTCGACTGGAGTAGGCTGCCCTGAGAAACTGTGAAACTCCTTTATAACTGTCCTCAACAAATCATTTTTGTTGTATTCTTTCCCAACGGTGACCCAAGCCCGGCTACTGAAGTGAGTTTTTAAACCTTCATTGTTAAAAAGTTTTCCGGCAAGAGTGGTCTTACCTAGTCCTCCTTCACCCACCACAGCAACCACTGAACGTTCGGATCTTCCGTTCACCATCAAATCAATCAATTTATCTTTAATGGATTCGATGCCCACAACTTCATCATCTTCAACGAAAAAGGAACCAACTCGAGAGTCATGTGGGATAACATTTCTGGTTCCACTGCTCGATGGTTCATCAATAGATCTGAATCGATATCTTTCTCCCCTTCCCTTTATATCAGCAAGCGCTGATTTGATATCTTGAATCTCAGTAGCAACTCCACGCCGCAGCTTCAGCTTCTTTATGAAACGACTGATTCTATGGAGAACACCAACGAGACCACTCCCGGGAGGGAGCTTTGCCACCATGAGTGTGTACTCGTCGATCACATCTTCAATGCGATAAGCTTCATCCCTCAGTTGTTTCACCCAAGTTCTGACACTTTCCTCACCGCCTCCTTCTAACTCTTCGACTGCTGCCCTTGCATCCGCGTCCTTGAGGAAAGATCTGAGACTCTCCAGTTCGCTTTTGATACTTTGAACTTCTTTTCTAACACCTCCCCACAATCTGATTTCTTCGACAAGCAAAGGACCCAAGGTCTCTAGAGCAAAGTTCACCACAGCCTCCGCCATATCACGCCAGCAGGTCTAATTTACAAAGCAGATCGATGCTTCTGCATAGACTGTTTGAACATTGGTTTAAGAATGCAGAATTTTCAACTTGCAAGTTGATTGTTTATATTTTATTCTTCGTACTTACTATAAAGTTAATTTTGAAGCAAAGTGGAATTTGTCGGCATTTGAGCTTTTTTCAGTTTATTTTAATATTTATTTTATTGCAAGTTGATTTGTTTGTTTTTGCAGCCGTGTATATCTGGAGTAGCTTAATGAGTGGCGAGCTTTCATTGGGGAAGCTCTGCTGTGGTGCCCAGCGCCCTCTTAAACTTATTGTTGTGGCAGCCCAGTGCTCTGCCGTTTTCATTAATCAGTGGGATACCTTTCCATATTTTTTATCATTATTCTAAAGAGCCGTTCGATGAAAAGTTGGTAAATCTAACGATTGAAATTAGTCATTGAATAAGTGAGGTAGGCACTAGCACTCTCTTCAGAGTTAGCAACCTCATCTGATTTGAAGAGAGTGCTCTGCCATTTTAGATCCTCACGTTAAAAGTTAAAACCCTTGTCCAAGGAAAAAAAAAAAAAAAGAACAGAACTCTATTCACGTGCTCTTTTTTAAACTTATTGTGGGCCCATATTTTATTGGTTAATTAAATCATTTATGTCTTCCTTCTCTTCTCTCAGTTCAAATAACAGAACTCAATTAGAAAACAACAAAAAGTGTTCAACTTTTTTTTGGTCCCTTATTGGGTCCGAGATTGCACAAAAAGTCATCAAAACTTTTTGCAATTTCCGTTTCTCTTCCCGGAGACCAGAGAAGACTTGTCTTTTGTGATAATTTATGGCCAAAGAGCCCTAAACGCAAAAAAAAAACAAACAAACGAGAACAAAAACAAAAAAGCCACAAAAAGAGCAAAAAATAAAGAAAACCAAACCTTGATAAATGTTGGGCGCAGGTCTATAGAATCAAGAGTAAGAAAGCTCAAAAGACCAAGAGCACGAAACTCTCTAACCACACAGTAAGCTACACAAACAAATTGATACACCTTTCCTTTAAATTACTTCCAAGGACTAGGAGAGTTCTGCGACTAACTGTATTCTTCCGAAATTAATTTTCTCGTTGACAACTAATTCCCATTATCATATCCAACACCATCTCATCATTTGTGGTTATGCATTATAATAAATCAGTTAAAATGAAGGAGCTCGAACTCAACTCTATTTTGATTATATGAATAGAATTACTCGAGTTTTTGTGATAGTCGTGATATAATTTCATGATCAAAGGAGTCAGCCATTCCTCTAAAGAAAAAAGAAAGTAATGTGAATCTCTACTTAACCATTCACATGGAGGATTGTTTTTGGAATCTGAAATGAAACTCAGATATTATTTACTATCATCTACTTCAACCAAGACGAGATCAATTGAATTTACAATCTAGAGGCAATCAGTACACACAAAGCTTCCTGGCTAAGTTACAAATGCGATAATTATATAAAATGAAAACGATTCCTTCCGAACTCCTATGGTTGAGTATTTTATAAATTCAACATAACATATGTATTTTGTTACATTAATATATGATACTTATAATGTTCTTTTTGGTATTTTAGGTTTATATTCTTATTAATTACAAAAGTCAATTAAGAATTGTTTAATCATTTGAATTAAAATTAATGTATTTAACAAAATTCAAAATCCATTATAAGAACAGTAAATATAAATATAAAAAGATGGATCTGTTATAAAACGCACTCACCTAACAATATTATTATGTTAAAATTCTCATTCAAAGGAAAAGTTGAATAGGCACATATAACCAAAAAAAAAAGATAAATTAAAAAAATAATAAAAGAATAATCTATATAATAGGAAATAAATTCATTTAAATGGGGTAATAATAAGAGAGAATATTAAAGTTATATTTAGATGTTTTACCATTTAGATAAAAGTTAAAATATTTAACTTTTTTAATTCAGACGTAAGCATCTTATAACCAGACATAAGTGATAGAAAACTAATAAATTAAAAACAATAAATGTCTGAAAATAAGTAAAATTTAGACTTTAAACAAAAAACAAACAACTCCTTAGTACGTGTTTGAGATTGTCCTATTTATCAATTGTACTGGATCCTACTTCCAAATTATATGTGATAATCAATTACTTGATGATTGCTAGTGTATCGAATCTAAAACTAAGGACAATTCTTATCAAGTGCACATGTTTGATTAAAATAATTTGAAAACTCAAACATAATTAAGGCATGCATCATTCCGCATAAGTTAACATACAGCAGAGGTAATCACATTGGGACACAATTTTTTTTTTAAAATTAAAACCTGATTACGATATGATGACAATAGAATTACAACAATTCTAAAATTATTGTCTTAGATATACAAAGATTACACTAACTCACAGCAGCAACTACTCACATAAGCATATATTACATAATAACACTGATAAAAGTATATTAATTGTAGCATTACTATAATTTGCAAGTCTTAATTGACCGATGGAGGAGTATCTTCCTTGCGGTGAATGCATTGATGAGTTCATCGATCTTGCATGTTAACCTAAATTTAGTTCTATCAACAGGAAACAGATCGAGTTCTTTGCAAATAGGAGATTGACAGCACCATGCAACACACCAACAGATTGCTGAAATTCTTAATTTTTAAGACAAACACAAATGAAAGCAAACCAAAACTTTTTACCTACACTGCGGTACCTATATATGCTTAACTAGCTAGAATTCACGACTAAAGACAAAAAGTCGCTCAATGTTCCACGAAAGCATAATAGCACCGCGTTCTCCCTTAAAGCAGCTGGTGACTAAATCCTAACCTCATCCTTGGCGGCTGTGCTGGTCTCAAAGTTCCCTCACAGTCACGTCCCTCCATAGGATACAAAAATCCGTTTAAGGTTCTTCCTGGTCGCACTGCTTTATCATAACTCCCAGCATTTTCTCTTTGGAATCCTGCTACTTCCGTGTTATATCCTTCATATGGAATTGGTGATTCGGGAACAACATAGCCCACGTCGTCAGCAACTGTTCTAAGCGTCGTGTTGGGAGTATTAAAGCAGCCATTATGGAACGTGGCATTACTCATCAAAGCTTGTCTCTAATATCCTGGACCATCAGTCATATTTCTGGTAAAGCTTGGAACAGAGTAACCCAACCAGCTACTATCAAAACTTCACACGCAATGGAAATTCATTCATATCAGTAGCTGACCTTGCATTAGTATATCTCCAGTCAAATGGATCCGTTTCAAGCTTGGGCGCTTCGATTGGAATCTCTTGAACAGCCTTAGGTCTTTTGATAGCAAATCCACCATAACTCATTCATTTAGACCTCTTGAGAGCACGATAGAATCCAAATTTGAAGGTACTGCACTATCCCAAGGGAAAATAGTCATCGCATTGCGAACCAGCTCCTTTCTTGTTGTTGTGACCTGGGTCGTCTTTTTTTCTAAATTGGACACAGTCCAGTCTTGACAAAGAGTGTTTGCTAGCGAGTTCCTCGATATGCCATTTGCAAAATGGAGCTGTTGTTTTGTGGCTTACATGAATTTCACCATCAGGCCTTAACATACTACTTGCATTTCTTAAGAAACCTTCCACAAGGCTCATATTCATTCTGTGATAATTACCAGAAGAAAGATCATGGAACTAGTGTAGGAGCCAACTTTTTAAGTATTAAGGAAGCTCATGTAAGCAGCATGATCAGCAAAGCAGAGGATTCCAGTACGTGCAGTGTACATATATGATGATGTGGAAGCCAGCTGGCATTCGATAGTTATATAGTAGCTAAAGCATGCGCTAATTAGTTTGTTATAATTAGTTATAGTCAATAGTTAAATTGTAGTCAGTTAGAATATTCTAGTCCGTGCATTTGCTCTGTATAAATACCAGACTTGAGCACATTTTGTGCATGTTGAATGAAATGTGATTAACTAGAAACTTCTCAGATCTAGTTTTAATTCTCTTTCAAGATTCTTAAAGTTTCTTTCATTTTCTCAGCATCCAATCATTAATTTTCACTTTAAGAATTGGTGAAGTGGAAATATCACTGCAAACTCCTGAACACTACATGCATCTTGAATTATTAAGAAATATGGATCACTTTATATGTCAAGTTCCCTCGTATTATAACCATTTTTAACTGCACTATATTGTCAAGGATCCACCAAAAAGCAAAGAAAAGAAGAAAGAAGACAAAAGAGGAAGAAGAAAAAAGGAAAGAAAATGAAGAAAAATGGGTGCCGACATTGACATTTTGATTTGGTGATTGCCGACCATGGACAAAATGAAATGGAGATGGTTGAGTTAGGTGGCTGTCAAACTTAACTTATGGAATTTGTTAGCCAACAATTGGCTATATAAAGGGAGTCATGTAAATGAGTTTTGCATCCATTTTGAGTGCATCTGAGAACTTATAAAAGAGAGAAAAATAAGTTTATCTTTATAAGCATTTGTTTTCAATATTTATTACTCTAGTGTAATTAGTGAGTGAGAGATTGGGTATATTGGAGTTCTGGGTAGTGAGCCAAAAGATTACAATACTTGTAATCCTCATATCACTAATATAATATTTTCCTTCTGTCTTCGCCCATGGACGTAGGCTAAAAGCCGAACCACGTAATTTCTTGGTATCCACTTTGTGCTTGTTCTTTATTTTCTTCCAATTTTATTTTAGTTGCGGTCCTACGTCACCCATCAATTTCCTAACATATATTGACACATATGTCCAATGGACTCACCAGGCAGCTCACGAATAACTTCGTCATCTTCTTCCTTTCCATGAAAGCAGGCAATGGGAAAGTTGAAGTCTTGAAGATTATTCTATCGAACTTCCGCTTGCTAAATTGAGGATGTTCCTTCATTTCAGTTGCATCAACTCCATGGAGAATGGATGCTCCTAGCTTCTTTAGGGTGTCCAAGTTTGACCGTGCCTCCTTGAATTTATGAATCACAATTTCTAGTCCATCCAAATATACAATTTATGTTCACTTCGAAATAAGCAAGATACGCCAACAAAATAATAATAATAATAATAATAATAATAATAATTTAGTTTTTTATTTTTTTTCTATGTTGTTCACAAAATTACCATGCAGAATTTATAGAACTAGCTACCACTGTTATTTTTAACAAAACACCACAACCTAATTTACAAGTTTATCGTTCAAGCTCACGGTCATTTTTCCCAACTTCTTCCCCACTCCATCTCATTTTAGAAATCTATTTTTGGTCTCAAGTAAACTAATTATAAAAAAGCCAAGTTGTGAAGTATGGCACTCATGGAGTATTGTAGTCACAGTTGAGTATGGCACTCATGGAGTATTGTAGTCACAATTTTGAAGTTTGACAATTTTTATTTTTAAATAAACATAATTCACAAAATATTTTTAAAACCTAAAAAATGTGAACTTATTGTTATGGTTTAATTCAATAGCTTTACTTCAAGATTCTTTTTTTTTTTTAACTTAAAAAAATTAGTCTAACCACCAGCTTGAAAAAAGTAGCTTCGCCCCTAAATACATGTAACTTTGAAATGATGTCCACCTTATAAAGAAGACCGAGCTGTTATATTTAACTTTTGTACTAATTCCGACTCTTATTTAATAGTTCCAGTTTTGAAGTAAAACAGTTCAAATTGAAGATAAAAATTTGTAAACAGGGTCATTTTGGCCTCCCATCATATGAAATCCAATTATTAAAAAAAAAGAGGCATTAATAATATGTTTTCCTGGTTTTTCTGGTTATTTTACTATTTTCCTGTAAAATTGATCATTTCTTTACAGTTACACATCAAATTAAGTGACAATTTAACATCAAATTGAGGATAAAGATCTATAAACAAGGTAATTTTTGCCACATCATATGGTAAAATGAAAATTTAAAGAAAAAAAAGATGTAAGAGAAGAGAAAGAGATTAGAGAAATGAATGAATTACCATAAGAATTAAGAGAAGAAGCCCAGATGTTAGAAGCAGAGCCAAATTTCTGCGATAAAACAAAATAAAACGAGAAATCTCTTTTACCCACCAACAGTCTTTGATGCATTGATGAATAATGCATTGTCCATTTATCTTCTTCTTCATCTTTTTCTGTAAAACTCATTTCTCTTTTCTCTTCTTCTCCAACAGCCATACGTTTGAATACAGACAGGGGCGGATGTAGTGTAGGACTAGTGGGGGCTTGAGCCCCCACTGAAAAAAAAAAAACCTTTTTTGTTTAAAAGAAAAATTAATAAATTTTTAAATAATCTCTATCAAACTATCAAAAAGTTCCGTTCTTTCAGTTTCTATAACCACAATAAAGTTCTTTCAGTTTTTATAACCACAATAAAGAGAACATTTTCAGCAATGAAATTTGTGAAGAATGAACTTCAGAATCGAATGAGAGATGAATGGATGAATAATAATTTTATTGTTTATGTAGAAAAATATGTATTTAATAATGTTGATAATAAGTCAATTGCACAACGTTTTCATAATATAAAATCGCATAGAGAACAATTGTAAATGTGTTATAAAAAAATTTATATATTCAAATTTCAGTTTTTACATTTTGTTGTTATTTAATTCAGCCCCCGGTAAATTATTTTTCTAGATCCGCCACTGCATACAGAGGGAGTTTAACACAAATATACATTTCATCTCATACTTTAAAAAAATTAAAAAAAGAAACTAAGAAAAATGATATCTCATAACTATTGTATGTTCGTAACAATTTTTTTTTATTAGTAACAAATTTTTGCAAATAGTCTTAACATTTTTTGTTGCATTTCTCAATTTTTCTTGTTAGATTTACGAATTTGTGTTTTATAATGCAAATTACAAAATTAAAAAGTGTAACAAATAAGTTGAAAATCATATTCTCTCAAAAAAAAAATTGAAAATTATAACGAACAATTTGTAAGTCTTTGTAACATAATCAAATAAATTATGTGGCCTGTAAACTGTAATATTGACACAAGATTGAAGGGTCGGTGTGTTGAATACAGAGGGAGTTTTAACACTCAACGGTGAGATTAAAGTGCTGAAAAGTTTGCTGTACGTTTGCATGGGAAATGATCAATATAGAAGAAAATGCTTCACTTCACTTGACCCACAAATATACAATGACATAATTAACCTTACTGTTTGATCAAATTAATAAATTATCTTCATGACTTTTAATGCAGGAAAAGTTTGGAACGATGTTTTGGGAACAATGATAAAGAGATTGAAATTATTGGAGGGTCGTGTTGTCATGTCCAAGGGAACGGCACGGCCCGGCCCGGCCCATGTATGTGTGGTCGTTTGTGTTTTTGTTTTTTCATTTGTTTACGTAAGGATTTGTGTTTTCTTATTTGTTAGTTTCCTTAATTAAGTTTCCTTTTCAAATTCAAATCAAATACCATCTGTATTTTTTCTGAAATTCTTCCAACCAAGATGGGTTTTTATTGATGAGCAGCGGTTACAATTTCTTTTAATGGCCTTTTTTAAAATTTACTTAAATCTGTTTTAATAATCATGTTTTAAGTCGGACAATATACAATTGGGAGCTGGCTAAGTTACGGATTCTGTAACATACAGATCCAACTTAGCCAGCTCCTGATTGGTTAGCTAGCTACCAAACAAAAACAATTGCATGCTTTTTCTCCATATGCAGGACAGGTGTGGTGCATGCATTGGGTGCGTTTCTGTACAATTGTGATATAATGGAGTTAAAAAGTAAGCATCTTATCATTTAAGGCCCACAATTTTCTTGACTAATAATTAATAAAGGGGCAGGTTAGGACTATAATAAGGACTATGTCCATTGAATATCATAAAGTTGAAGGAAAAGATGTATAAAAATTGTTTTTATTGTGAAGAGACTCAACATTGTTTCGGCTCTCGTGTATTTATGACATGAAAAAATAAAGAAAAAGAAATTTCTAGCAATCTTTCTCTTTGATTCACGCAAAAACAAACACTTTGATCTAACATATAGATTATAAGGAGTGAGCCTCCGCAGGACCATTTATTGAGCAACTTAAAGCAATTTCAAAAGCAAAATTACTAATTCAATCGCAATCATCTGTAATTTTCTAACTTTAGAGTCACCAATACTTTTTTTTTTTTTTAAATAAAATTTCTCTTTTATTTGATTGTAAATTTAGAGTGACCTATGCTTTTTTTATATAGTTTCTTTGTATTCTTTACCTTTTAACCCTAACTACTGCGGTATTGCCACTATTTTTTCCCCAAGAATAGTAGCATGGCTTAGTAAGTTTAATTCCCCAGTCCCAGAACCCAATTATAGACTTTCTCTGCTGCAATCCACATGGATTTTATTCTCAAATTATATTTGAAAATCAATTATTTGATGATTGTGAGTGTATCTAGTTCAAAAATTATATATGTTTACTTAAAATAAATTGTCAACTCAAATATGATTGAGTAATTTTTTTTTTTAAATAAGTGATTGTTTGAAAATTCATTAACCGCAATCTTAAATATGCATTTAATTTTTAGAATAATGGTTTCACATACTTCTTAAATAAAATAAAATAAATAAATTCAATGAAAGTTGCAGACTAATTCAGATAGATGTCACAAAATAATAAGCACAATTATGCAAATGAAGAGTAAATTAAACTTGACAATATGGAAATGCATGTGATACAAATTTTTGCTAAATTGTTATGTGAAAACAATAAGCTACAGACTACAATTAAGGCAAATGCATCATTCCACACAAATTAACCATATACCAATGGTAACCACATTGGCACACAGTTTTTATTATTAAACACTGAATATTATATGATGACAATTCCTTACAATAGTAATACAACATTTCTAAAATCATAATCTCAGTCTTAGATATTAATTAACACTGATAATAATTACCGAAACTCAAAGCATATCAATAGCAGCATTACCGCCACAATCTGATCCAGTATAGGTTTGATGAACTCATCAATGAATTCGCTAGAAGGAAGATATATATACTCCATCTGTTCATGGTAACAAAAAATATAACGGAAATTACTATACTAACATTAATACCTAATCATTATATGATTCTAACTATATATTTGACTAGAAAAAGATTTACTGACCTACTGCATTTGTTTATTTATTTATTAAACGTACTCAAATTACAGGGAAAAAGGAATTTTCTTGGTGAATTTTTATTTGAATTATATATAATTAAATTGTCTGTCAAATTAAAAATGAGAAAATATTTTTTCTTAAAAGTAATTAGAAAATAATCCAAATACGCAGGAGAGTGGCAGACCTGTTTACTTATTTCATAGATGTGCATGACTGCTCCGGACTCGAGTCCTCTTCTTCAGCAGATTTGCTCGACATATTCAGGAGACAGAGATGAGAGATCCTCTTTTCGATAATAAAACAATTTCTCGGCTTTCACAAAAGTGACAAGGACATCTGGTATATGCTCAGTAACCTTCCCCCAGTTCTCGTCTTTTGTCATGTAATAAACTTGTTTAACCATACGAGCAAATCTGAGTAGCTTAAGGTTTTTAAGATGTTCAATTCCAATAGGAATCTCCATCAACAATGGGCAAGGCCCAATCCACATTTCTCTAATATCAGGCATCGCACCTTTCTCTATTATAACCGATTTCACAGCGACGAAGTCAAAGAGATTCAATATTTGGAGTTTTGGAAACCAACCTGCTTCAAAGTGAAAAAGCTCGTAGTTGTATGTCCCTATGAGTAAAAGATCCAATAAATTAGGCAAGGCTTGAAGGACTCTGATTGGCTCCTCAGTCAATCCCGACAAGTCCAAACCCAATCTGATTACATTTTTTAGTTTAAAAATCCAATCCGGCAGTTTGTTCATATTCCCTTTCAAGTAGAGACGCTGCAGATATTGAGGAGGATTACTCAAAGATTGCAAGGCAAGTACTTCTTCTTTGCTTTTCATGATTACTGCTAAATTCTCTAGGTTTTCGAAATTTGCAATCAAACCACACAGATCCTTGCCATTTCCATTTGGGGGCCTAATGCTCAACTTTTTTTTTTTTTTTTTATTAATAAAGGGCTCTGAACAGAGCTAAAGCAACACTAAACGGGAGTGTGCAACCCCAGAAACATCATTGTTTAAAATGGTAAGCAAATTTAAAGGAGGGGACTGAAAATAATGCAGACCCACAGGAAAAACTAAACTATAGGTAGCAAGAAAGTCTGCTGCTGCATTTGCTTCTCGATAAATATGATTCATTTGAATCAACCAATCTCGTCCGATTAGCTCTTGGATGGCTGTGATTAGAGAAAGATGCTCATTGATGGTGGGGTTCGAATTAGAGACTAGCTGCAAGATGCACCTGCTGTCCACTTCCACTATCACCCTACGATAACCATGAAGCCAAGCTATGGATAACCCATGAAATAAACCCCACAACTCAGCAGATGTTACTGAGCAACAACCTAAGTTAGCACAATAACTGATCTGCCAAACTCCTCTGTAATCACGAATGAGACCGCCAGCTCCTGCATGGCCTGAAGGCTTCTTGGCACCGTCAGTGTTCAACTTGACCCAAGGCCAGGTAGGAGCACCCCAGCGAATCCATTTTTCGACACGGCTCTTGACAGTGGCAGTAAGGGAAGAATTGCATCGTTGAATTTCAGCTGCCCGTACTTTTATATCTAATGCTATAGCACTACTCTCCCAGTGATCTTTGGTGAAAATAAATCGATTTCTCCAAAACCAGAGCCGCCAAATGGCAACACCAAAGATGACTCGCCAAAGTTTATTACCTACTGAAGTGCTCTGGACTTGCAAGTTCGCAGACATCCAGTCGGCAAGATTAGACTGGAAGAAATATTGGTGATTGTTCCCTCGGAGAAGACGTAGCCAAACAGCTTTCGAATAGGGACAGTCACGGAGCACATGAATTGTATTCTCTAAACCAGCCCCACACCTTTCACAAGATGGTTCAATGTTCAAGCGTCGTGTTGCTAGTTCTGCCCGAGTCTTTAATCTATTGTGCAACACCAGCCAAATAAAAATCTTGATACTCTGCGGGCCCTTCCATGACCAGGCTATCTTCCAGTAAGAGTCCCTTTCCTGCACACGAGATTGATCTAACAAATCATATGCTGATTTCACCGTAAAGTCTCCTTGAGGTGATGCTGCCCAATAAACGTGATCCACACCATTGCAAGCTGACGGGGGGTGGATTGAGGCAATTATCATTATTGCCTGATGGGGTAAGATGTGACTAAACTTTGGCCAATTCCAGGACCCATCTGTGGAAACAAAGTCTGCAACATACAGATCAGAAAGGTCAGGAGTTATCGGTTGTATGGCTAAATCCGCAAGAGTGAGAGATGCCGTTGCCCAACAGTCCCACCAAAATTTAACTTTCAACCCATTACCAATATTCCAGCGAATCCCGAGCCTAGCATAATCCCAAACTCGACCAACAGATTTCCATAAATGCGATCCGTACCGAGTAGGTAAAGTATGAGGGATTTCCGATGGAGGAACTCCATATTTTGTGGAAAGCACCTAGACACACAGTTTGTCAGGCTCAGTGATTAAATGCCAAGCAATCTTCAAAAGCAGTGCTTCATTCATGACATTCAACCTTTTGAACCCGAGACCGCCTGCCATTTTTGGTTGACAAATGTTATGCCAACTAACTAGGCTCATTTTCCGTAATTCATCATTTCCACTCCACAAAAATCGTCTACAAATTTGATCAAGCTTAGTCTTAATACTACCCGGTAAATTGGTAGTTTGCATAGCATAGATAGGGACTGCTTGAAGGACAGATTGGGTAAGAGTGATACGCCCGGCAAGAGAAAGCTGAGAGGCTGCCCAACCAGAAAGCTTTTGGTCCGTCTTATCTAAAATCCCTTGATATGTTTGCTGTGAGACACGACTATGTAGCAAAGGCATGCCCAAATACTTACCCAAGTCCTTCGTTACTGTATACCCCAAAGCTCGCCCTATTCTCGCGGCAACAACATCTGGGATATTTTTAGAGAAATAAACATGTGTCTTAGATTGACTAACCTTTGCGCCCGAGCTCAAGCAAAAATCTCCTAAGACTGAATTAATGCACTGTGCTTGCCCATTGGTAGCTTCGGCAAAAAGGAGAAGATCATCCGCGAAAAAAAGATGGCTTAAGGGGGTACCCAGCCTAGATAAGCGGATAGGCTTCCAATGGTCTTGATGAATTGATTGATAAATCCCATGACTCAATCTTTCAATACAGAGACAAAAATATATGGTGACAAAGGATCACCTTGTCGTACCCCTCTACTGGGAGAGAAATCATCCGTTAATTCACCATGCCATAAGATATTCATACTAACAGAAGTAATGCACTCCATTATTAATTGAATAAGACCAATAGGCAAGGCTAACTCCGTTAATGTTTCATAAATAAAATTCCAGCTCAATCTATCATAAGCTTTTTCCAAGTCAACCTTGATAGCCATGAACCCTTTTTTGCCCATTTTGCGTCGCATGGAATGGATCACTTCCTGAGCAATGATAATGTTTTCTGTGATGTGACGGCCAGGGACAAAACTTGTCTGATGAGGGCCAATTAGGTCAGGGAGTATGGCTTGCAATCTGTTGACGATAATCTTAGTCACTGTTTTATAGAATACGGTGCAAAGGCTGATAGGGCGATACATCTTAAAAGAAGTAGGATGCTCGGACTTTGGGATGAGAACAAGAAGGGTTTTAGTAATTTCACTAGGGACATTGTGGGATTTGAAAATATCCTTTATTCCGGAACAGAAAGAATCACCAACTACTTGCCACTGGGTTTGATAAAAACCGGCAGGGAAACCATCAATTCCAGGTGCCTTGAATGGTCTCATCTGGAATAGTGCCTGACGAATTTCCTCGTTGTCAATCGAGTTATCAAGAATTGACATCCTATTTTGATCAATGCTAGGAAAATACCCTTGCACAGTATACGGGCGATGGAGTTCTTGATCGGACTTGTATAAAGTGGAGAAAAAAGACACAGCATGGGACTTAATGTCATTATTGTCGTACAGCCAAATATCTCTATCATTCTTAATAGCATTGATTCGGTTTCTAGCCCTCCGTGTAATAGTTTTCTGTTGAAAGAAAGAGGTGTTTCGATCTCCATAACTAATCCAATCTTTGCGGGATTTCTGGAACCACACTAATTCCTCTTGGGATAAAGTTTCTTCCAACTTCTGTCTTAGCTTTGCTTCAAGTCGATACAAACTGCGAGTGGGTTTATTCTCTAAGGCCTTTTGAACCCCGCCAATACGAGCTAGCAGCTGCTTTTTTCGTTTGAATATGTTGCCAAAAATCTCTCTATTCCAACTAACCACCTTACTTGTAAAAGTAGAAGCTGCTTGCGAGTAAGGAAGATTCTTGTGCCAACTATCCCGCATAAAGTCACCAAATCGGTGATCAGTCATCCAAGCCGCTAAGAAACGAAAGGGTTTAGCACTCCCCAGACAGCCAAACTGACGTTCAAAACGGACCAATATCGGCCTGTGGTCAGATTCAACTCGTGGTAAATGAGTAACCGAATAGTTATCAAATTTTAGTATCCACTCCTGATTACTCATAGCACGGTCCAACCTCTTCGAAAGGTTCCCGCGAGTCCATGTGTATCTAGGTCCACTGAACTGCAAGTCAACAATATTATTAGCATGAAACCATGAATTAAAGATGGGACAAATACCAGTGCTTAGCGCCGAGCCCCCACGTTTCTCCGCGGCATATAAGATTGAATTGAAATCACCCCCCATAATCCAAGGATCATGCATCGACTTCGCAATGTTACTCAAATGATACCACAGGGCACGACGTCCAGCTGAATTTGGGCTCGCATAGACTGCAGTGACCCAAGATTGGATGACATTATGGACGCTGATTTTTAGGTGAATAAACTGAGAGTGATTGAAAGCGATTTCGACGTCGAAAAAATTCCTCCACAATAACCAAATACCACCGGAAAAACCAGTAGCCTCCACACGATGAGAGCGATCAAAGCCACTTTTTCGGATGAAATCATCTGCTTTCTTACCGCTGATTCTTGGCTCGAGGATTACAACAATTGTAGGGTTATAGCTTTTAACTAATGTAGCAAAAATTCTTCGAAAGGATGGGGAACCCGCCCCTTGAACATTCCAGAATAATACTGATATCGTCATAAACCGCATATAAAAGGGAAGGTGAGCATGAGAGGGTTACGCACAAAGCTCCAGCTCTGCTTCGCCATACACTTCCGGGGTTTCATTGACAAAGGAATTGTCATCATCAGACATGGTGGCATCCGCATTAGTACCGAATGTAGACTGCGGATCACCAGCATGTCCCTCCACTGCTTTTCTATCCCCTTCATCCTTGGCTTCGGAAGACTCATTTGGTTGTGTTGAATGGGGTTGCTGATCAGATTTGGCTGATGTTGGTTTTCTTGGGAAACCTGGTGGGATGCCTACGGTTTCATTGGTTTTTCTGGGAAAGGTTATAGCAGTATGATTTTGGGGGTCTAGTGTTGTGAATGCAAGCGTGGAGTTAGGTTCTCGGGGGAGGCTAGGTAGAATGCTTGAAGGGTTCGGATTGGGGACATTTGAACTGGATGGTAGGATTCTTGTGTTGGTGGGACGTATGCTTGCATGCATGGATGTGGAGGCTGTGATAGACTTTTGTTTCAATACTGAGTGCTGTGATTTAGCCACTTGTTTTCCTTTGGAGAGTTGGTTCTGAGGTTTAAGAGTGTTAGGGTTTTTCAGGGGCAGGTTCTTCCGATTATGGAAGTGATCGGTAATGGATTTAGGTTGTCGTTGTAAGGGTTCAAGGTTGGGGGTAGTTCCAGCAATCTCCACCATATTGTTTGTGTTCAAATCCTCGGCTAAGGCATCAAACCGAGATGTAACTGGTATATTACTTCGCTGGTTCCTCTCTGCAGCAGTAGTGTTCTCCTTTTCCACTACGAACTTGGGTTTTCCTTTACGTGCCACAATCATCCATGGTCCAAACTTTTCACTTTTTTCAGTAGTCATGTCGACAGCACCATCTTTTTCCCCTGCCGAATTAGTTGGTATAATGTTCTCAGAATAACCATTATTGGCCTCATTCATTTTTTGCTTGCTTTGACAGACGATACTATTATGCCCATACTTTCCGCATTGATAACATATGATAGGCAACCCTTCGTACTCAACCTTCTGTATCTTCCCATCAATGTTAAAACGAGATAGCAGAGGCTGAGAAAGAGAGATGCGGACTGCAATTCTTGCAAACTTTCCCCTCTCCCGCAATGCAGTATGGTAGTCGATCTTGATAACGTTCCCCACAAGTTGACCAATCTTCCGCAAAATCCTCTTATCATATAAGTGAAAAGCCATGCCGGGTAACCTAATCCAAACAATGGCAGAGTCAAGATCAGTAGTGGTGCTGTCAAACTGAGGTGTCCACGGCTGCACTGTTAAATAATGCCCAAAGATAACCCATGGCCCTTCGGTTAATGCATATACAGCATCCTCTGGTGATTTAAGGCGAATTAGAAAGTAGTTGTTTTCAAGATCAATCACCGAAAAGTCATGAATCTGATGCCACATAACTTTCAACCTATTACACAAAACTTTATACCCAATGTTTCTCCCCAGCAGCTTAACCACTACAGAGTTCTGCCAAGGTTTAATCAATTTATCTTGGATTCGTTTTGAGAATTTGATAGTGGGCATGGTGCCATCATCTCCTATGGTGACATCTCCAGGTTCCAGGTCCCATTCTTCTTCCATCTCAGCATCTTCAGAGCTTCTGTATTGTTCTGGGTGCACAAGCGCATCCTTGAAGGAGAGGGGGCTTGGACTATCTGCGTCTACTTCATGGCTGCGAAATCTAGCCTTTTTGGTTGAACGATCTGCGGCTAACGGCGGTGGAATTGTTTTCAGTAAACTAGGGTTTTCGTAAGGTTTCAGGGTTTCAGAGCTCTCCGACATTCTCTAAAGTTTTTAAAGTCCTAATGCTCAACTTTCTTAACTGCCTTAGCTTCATAAGCTCTTTGAGCGCTTCAGAGTCAGCTTCTATAATACACAACTTCTGCAGATTCGTTAGAGACCCAAAGCCCTCGTGTAATTTCGCTGCTGCAAAACCTGCGGTATAATTGTACTGATACACCATTAGATAACGCAACCTTTTAAGATTCCTGATCTCTACTGGAAGTTCTCGCACCAAAGTATTTTTCAGATCCAAAGTTTCTAAACCGAGAAGATTTCCAATGGACTTGGGAATTATTTTTACTTTTGTATTTTTCACACTCAAGTAGTGCAAATTGAATAAGTTCCCCACTCCTTCAGGAAGGTAATCTACAGGAGCATCTTCCAGATCTAGTACTTTCTGTTTGGGAGAGATACTGTTTGGGATAAATACGTCGACGAGACCAGGAATGACGAGCAGATATCTGGTGGCGGAGTTCTGCGAACCGGGGTGTTCCGTAAAAGCCTGGTGCGCGGAAGAACAGGAGCAGAGATATCCTGCTCGTCCACGATGTTGTCATCCGCAAGGCCAATTCCCTATAAAAGGCATAAGGCCATTCCGGCTAGAGGTCAAGAGGCGAGGAGACCCGGTCGACGGCAGTTGGCAGGACGTGCTCCCCAGCACGAGAATCTAGGCACAACAGACACGCTTCCCCCAGAACCGTGGCGTAACACGCAAGATCTCACAGAACCATGACAGCCACGCTTTCCCCAGAACCGTGGCGTAACACGCAAAGTCTCACAGAGCCATGACAGCCACGCTTTCCCCTGAACCGTGGCGTAACACGCTAGATCCCACGTTTGCCCATAACGCGGCAGTTGAGGTCCCATACCGTGGAAGAAAGAGAGAAAGACGGAGATTCAGAGGAAGCCTATAAAAAAAGGCATCCAACGAAGGTAAAAGGGTTGGCATTTTTGAGATAGAGAAAAAAACCACGAAAAAGCCCTAAGACCTGTGGCAAGCGTTCCCTGAACCTTCATTTCTGACTTGAGCGTCGGAGGGTTTGCGCCGGGGGAACAACCGGCGTGCTCTGACTTATCTGTTTGTGCAGGGACATCTGGAGAAGAAGCATTACTAGGAGACCTCCTGGTCTTGGTGAAGTTGATCGAGCAGAGATCCTGGTCGTGGAACGAGGAGAACAGGAATCTCGCATCAACACTTTCATGAGCTTGAAATTGGCAATACTTAAAGCTTCTGTCGATAGCAAGAAGAGGGGTGGAGTAAGCGAAAGGCAATGGAGATAGGAGGAAGTAGCGCACAAGAAAGCACCATCATCAATACTTCTCTGCATAGTAATGCGTCGAGTTTTACTGCAGCGACTCAAGTCCTCTCCGTTCAGCACACGACCAAAGCCGAATTCTTCAGTTTTTCTGATGATGATCTCGTGCATAAGATCATGAACTTGGCAGATTCTAGCTCGTCCAGAAATATCTCTCTCTGAAACTTGAACCAAGCTTCTGTCAACGAGCTCATTCAAGTATTCTTCTGCAACCTGTTCAGATGTGGGGCGTTTGCTGTACTGGACAAAGCCCTCAGCTATCCACAAACGGATGAGTCTAGCACAGTTGATTTTGCAGCTCTCTGGAAATAAGCCAAAGTACAGAAGACATGATTTGAGATGGTGAGGAAGATCATAATACCCTTCAGATAAAACTCGGTTGCAATCTTTTAGATGGGGATCGCTTCCTAACATTGAGCCCAACCTATCAAACAATTTCTTCCATTCAGATACAACCCTGTTCTTGGTTGAAAGAAGTCCACCTACTGCCACAATAGCAAGAGGCAAACCTCCACATTTTGCAAGGATGTCCTGGGACAACTCCCTCAACTCTGAAGGGCAAGAGCCTCCGGGGCTTGGTCCGAACGCCTTTCTACAAAAAAGTTTCCACGCTTCATTCGGATGCAAAGTTTCAAGCTCATGGACATGAACAGGGGAAGAAGTTTTGCAAAACTTAGCGACATTCATGTGCCGCGTTGTGACAATTATCCTGCTGCTTTGCTTGTTATCAAGTAAAGCATCCTCCGCGTCTCCCCAGAAATCAATCTTCCAAACATCGTCGAACACAACCATGTAAGTCTTGTCCTTCAGGTGGTCCCTCAGCGCGTTGATCAGCTCCTTCTCTTCCATGTCGTGTGTCTGCACTGGAGTAGGCTGCCCTGAGAAACTGTGAAACTCCTTTATAACTGTCCTCAACAAATCATTTTTGTTGTATTCTTTCCCAACGGTGACCCAAGCCTGGCTACTGAAGTGAGTTTTTAAACCATCATTGTTAAAAAGTTTTCCGGCAAGAGTGGTCTTGCCTAGTCCTCCTTCACCCACCACAGCAACCACTGAACGTTCGGATCTTCCGTTCCCCATCAAATCAATCAATTTATCTTTAATGGATTCGATGCCCACAACTTCATCATCTTCAACGAAAAAGGAACCAACTCGAGAGTCATGTGGGATAACATTTCTGGTTCCACTGCTCGATGGTTCATCAATAGATCTGAATCCATAGCTTTCTCCCCTTCGCTTTATATCAGCAAGCGTTGATTTGATATCTTGAATCTCAGTAGCAACTCCACGCCGCAGCTTCAGCTTCTTTATGGAACGACTGATTCTATGGAGAACACTAACGAGGCCACTCCCATGAGGGAGTTTTGCCACCATGAGTGTGTACTCGTCGATCACATCTTCAATGCGATAAGCTTCATCCCTCAGTTGTTTCACCCAAATTCTGACACTTTCCTCACCGCCTCCTTCTAATTCTTCGACTGCTGCCCTTGCATCCGCTTCTTTGAGGAAAGATCTGAGACTCTCCAGTTCGCTTTTGATGCTTTGAACTTCTTTTCTAACACCTCCCCACAATCTGATTTCTTCGACAAGCAAAGGACCCAAGGTCTCTATAGCAAAGTTCACCGCAGCCTCCGCCATATCACGCCAGCAGGTCTAATTTACAACGCAGATAGATGCTTTTGCAGACAGTGTTTGATTATTGTTTATGTTTGCAGACATGTTTACCCCTGTTTGGACATTGGTTTAGGAATGCAGAATTTTCAATTTGCAAGTTGATTGCTTTTATTTTAGGGAAAAGGACATTCAACCCCCCAACGTTTAGGAAAAGAGATAAAAAACTCCTCAACGTTTCAAAAAGGACTTATAACCCTATTTTCGTTAACAAACACTGTTTGTTTTAACGGTAAATTTATTTTTAATTTTTAATTACTATTATACCCTTATAATAAATTAATTAATATATTAATTTGAGATATATCACAATTAATAATTTTTTAAAAGCTTAAAATTGAGGCACAATTATTTTTTTAAAGTCAATTATTAAATAAAATTACACATATCTTAAACTATAATTTGAAAGCAAACTTTTGTCTTGTAACTGAAATGAACCCTTTAAAATCACATAATTTATGTATTTTTATTTATTTATAGGACTTAGATAGCGTGTTTTTTTTTTTTTTTGTCTGAAATCTGAATGGGTTTGAATTTAACAAAAATTTAATTAGGTTTAAATACATATATCTGAATAACATGTTTATTTTTCTTTTTTCAATATCTAAATATAAGCGTTAAGTTGTTTATTTTTCAAAATTAAAACATCTGAAATATGATATTTTGACATATATAACTTATAAATATTAACAATACTTAAATTTTACTGGTTAAACACATGACAAGTTATAGATAAATTATTTAATTAGTAAAAAGAAAAGGTTGATAATGTTTACCTTAACAAAGCAAGAAAATATATAACATATGTATTTTTTTACATTAATATATGATACTTATAATGTTCTTTTTGGTATATTAGGTTGATATTCTTATTAATTACAAAAGTCAATTAAGAATTGTTTAATAATTTGAATTAAAATTAATGTATTAAACAAAATTCAAAATCCATTATAAGAATAGTAAATATAAATTAAAAAGATGGACCTGTTATAAAACGCACTCACCTAAAAAATTTATTATTTTAAAATTCTCATTCAAAAAAAAAGTTGAATACGCACATATAACAAAAAAAAGGATAAATTACAAAAATAAAAGAATAATTTGTATAATAGGAAATAAATTTATTTAAAAGGGGTAATAATTAGAGAATATTAAAGTTATATTAAGATATTTTGCCATTTAGATAAAAGTTAAAATATTCAATTTTTTTTTTATTTAGTGTAAACATCTTATAACCAGACATAAGTGATAGAAAACAAATAAATTAAAAACTATAAATATCTGAAAATAAGTAAAATTTAGACTTCAGACAAAAAACAAACAACTCTTTGCACGTGTTTGGGATTGGGCAATTTATCAATTGTACTGGATCCTACTTCCAAATTATATTTGATAATCAATTACTTGATGATTGCTAGTGTATCGAATCTAAAACTAAGGACAATTCTTATCAACTGCATATGTTTGATTAAAAAAATTTGAAAACTCAAACATAATTAAAGCATGCATCATTCCGCATAAATTAACATACAGCAGTGGTAATCACATTGGGACACAATTTTTTTTTTTTAAATTAAAACCTGATGACGATATGATGACAATAGAATTACAACAATTCTAAAATTACTGTCTTAGATATACAAAGATTACACTAACTCACAGCAGCAACTACTCACGTAAGCATATATTACATATTAACACTGATTAAAGTATATTAATTTTAGCATTACCATAATTTGCATGTCTTAATTGACCGATGGAGGAGTATCTTCCTTGCGGTGAATGCATTGATGAGTTCATCGATCTTGGTTAAGCTAAATTTAGTTCTATCAACAGGAAACAGATCGAGTTCTTTGCAAATGGGAGATTGACAACACCATGCAACACACTAACAGATTGCTGAAATTCTTAATTGTTAAAACAAACACAAATGAAAGCAAATCAAAACTTTTTACCAGCACTACGATACCTATATATGCTTAACTAGCTAGAATTCACGACTAACGACAAAAAGTCGCTCAATCTTCCACGAAAGCATAATAGCACCACGTTCTCCCTTAAAGCAGCTGGTGTCTAAATCCTAACCTCATCCTTGGCGGCTGTGCTGGTCTCAAAGTTCCCTCACAGTCACGTCCCTCCATAGAATACAAAAATCCGTTTAAGGTTCTTCCTGGTCGCACTGCTTTATCATAACTCCTAGTATTTTATCTTTGAAATCCTGGTACTTCCGTGTTATATCTTTCATATGGAATTGGTGATTCGGGAACAACATAGCGCACGTCGTCAGCAACTGTTCTAAGCGTCGTGTTGGGAGTATTAAAGCAGCCATTATGGGACGTAGCATTACTCATCAAAGCTTGTCTCTTATATCCTGGACGATCAGTCATATTTCTGGCGAAGCTTGGAACAGAGTAACCCACCCAGCTATCATCAAACTTCACACACAATGTAAATTCATTCACATCAGTAGCTGACCTTGCATTAGTATATCTCCAGTCAAATGGATCCGTTTCACGCTTCTGCGCTTGGATTGGAATCTCTTGAATAGCCTTAGGTCTTTTGATAGCAAATCCTCTATAACTCATTACTTTAGACCTCTTGCGAACACGATAGAATCCAAATTTGAACGTACTGCACTTTCTCAAGGGAAAATGGTCATCGCATTGCGAACCAGCTCCTTTCTTGTTGTTGTGACCTGGGACGTCTATTTTTTCCAAATTGGACACAGTGAAGTCTTGCCAAAAGAGTGTTTGCTATCGAGTTCCTTGATACGCCATTTGACAAATGGAGCTGTTGTTTTGTGGCTTACATGAACTTCACTATCAGTCCTTAGCATACTACTTGCATTTCTGAAGAATCCTTCCACAAGGCTCATATGCATTCTGTGATAATTACCGGAAGAAAGATCATGGAACAGGTGTAGGAGCCAACTTTTTAAGAATGGTGAAGTGGAAATATCCCAGCAAACTCCTGAACACTACATGCATCTCGAATTATTAAGAAATATGGATCACTTTATTTATCAAGCTCCCTCGTATTATATACAAACATTTTAACTCACTATATTGACACATATCCATGAGGCAGTTCACCGAATAACTTCATCGTCGTCTTCCTTTCCATAAAAGCCAGCATGGGCCGAGGAAGTTGAAGATTATTCTATCAAACTTCCGCTTGCTCAATTCAGGATGTTCCTTCATTTCAGTTACATCAACCCCATGGAGAACGGATGCTCCCAGCTTCTTTAGGGTGTCCAAATTTGACCGTTCCTGCTTGAATTTCTGAACCACAGTTTCTAGTCCATCCAAATATACAATTTATGTTGAATTCAAAATAAGCAAGATACAATTTATGTTGACTACAGATGCTCTCTTTTTATCGGGCATATAATCTTTAACTAAGCAAGCATGGAGGATTGTTTAATCTCCTCTTTATATCTTGTGTAATGTATCCTTCAAGTATTCCCGAAAACTAATTTGCTTAATCAATATTTATTGTTGCGTTACTGCTAAAAATAAGAAGAAATGAGAAACTATATAATCATGGTGTCTTTTGGTTTTTTAAAAAGAAAAAAAATGAAAAACTTGTTTGATGGCACCGTTTTGTAACGCACTTGAATTCTTTTGAAAACACAACACTCTCTAACCATACAGTAAGCTACACAAACAAATTGATGCACCTGTCCATTAAATTACTTCCAAGGACTAGGAGAGTTCTGCGACTAACTGTATTCTTGCGAAATTAATTTTCTCGTTGACAACTAATTCCCATTATCATATCCAACACCATCTCATCATTTGTGGTTATGCATCATAATAAATCAGTTAAAATGAAGGAGCTCGATCTCAACTCTATTTTGATTATATGAATATAATTACTCGAGTTTTTGTGATAGCCGTGATATAATTTCATGATCAAAGGGTCAGCCATTCTTCTAAAGAAAAAGAAAGCAACGTGAATCTCTACTTAACCATTCACATGGAGGATTGTTTTTGGAATCTGAAATGAAACTCAGATACTATTTACTATCATCTACTTCAACCAAGACGAGATCAATTGAATTTACAATCTAGAGGCAATCAGTGCACACAAAGTTTCTTGGCTTCCTGAAATTTCTACTTCATTCATTAATGCTAGATATGCTTTAAAACATGCGCTACAATCAATTATGGAGAATGGGAACTATCAGCATGAGAATCTTTTGCTCCCTTGTTCTAATTCTTCCAAATATACAATGTAAGAAAAATTGATTGTTTGAAAGCTTCACAAGTTTGTGAAGGAAAAGGGACATTCACCTTGGAATGTCGAATGTACGCGGAAACTGAATTTATCTTTGAAAAGCATCAGCACACTGTTCTCCTGCATTAATAAAGTCCCATGTTCCAGAAAATACCCACGTAGCCAAAATATCCATTCAACCTCTATTCTCTGTTCAAGATTCAGGCACATTAGACCAAAAATGAGGCACATACATTCTGCTCTCAATATGTGAGGAGTTAAAGAGGCCATACTTGTAAAAATTCCGGGGCAATTTATAATGACAATTTGAGCAATGACAATCAAAATAAAAGGAGGAACTGATGTCACATGCCATTGTTAAGCTAATTTTAGTTCTATACACGGGTAACAAATCAAGTGCTCGTGAAAAATTTTAATTTACTCGCAAGCGCACAAATTTAAAAATAGAGTAGTGGTAACGAGGTCGAACCCACATGGATTGTTATAAACTGAAAAGTCGAATTTAAATCTAAAATTAATATTAACTCTAACCTAGTTGAGTAAATTGAGTTTTTTAAGAGAAATAAAACTAATTAAATTAAGAAAACAATTAAAGCAAATGAGAATTCAAAAAGATAAAAATTACCAAGGTTTCAGAATCTATCACTATTCAATTAGTAATTGCCTGATTATTAATTAATCCCCAATTTTAGAGTGACAACTCGAAATCAATCTAAGTCATCTCATAGATATAACAATTAAGCCCAAATAAAATTAATCTTGTATAGATTCTTTTTCTACTTAATAGTATGATATTTAAGTATCCCATGTAAATATATTGAATAATAAAGAATCAAAATTTTCTAAACACTCTGTGTAAATAATTTAATGAAAGACACAAAATCAAAGATAATTATGTATAAACACTCAGCTCTCAGCACTTTGCTGTGCTTGATTAAATCAGTCATTATGGACTACGAAGTTATTTATTTCGAGGTCATGGAGAAGTGAGACAAAATTTTCAAGAGTGGCAGCTTCTTTTACTAATGGGGTAGAAAGTTTGCTGTGCAATATAGTAAAGTTATTTTGGCAGGGCTAAATATCTCCCTTACAAATACCGTGGAAATTTACCAATGGAATTGGTTCGAGTCCAAGCATTAATTCCCCAACCCTCAGCGCTGCGCCCAAATTTTTACTTTGAGTTGGGTTAGCTATCTCTCCCACTAACGTGTGTGGAGCAGGTGTGCTCTTCTAATATTTAATACGTAATCTATTCACATAGGCTGGTCGTTGTACGTCAGTTGATACGAAATCGCGACTGCCATGACAAGTCAAGTGACTTAAATAGGGCGGATTGCTAACTAGAAATTGAAAATGAAGTAGGAGAGATTTTAAAACACGGAAAGAAAAAAAAAATCATTAATGGTTTGAATAGAAACGACTCAGACTTGATAGCAACCTGAAAGGTTGTGTAAGTCCATAGCTCAGGAACTGTTTGTATAAAGTGAATCTGTTTCTAGAGGTTTCCATTTGCATCGTTTCATTGACGTTGCATTTGAAAGATTGCCCAAAATACACGGCAACAGAGCAAGCGATTTGCAAATAGGAGGTTGGTAACACCACACAACACACCAACAGATAATTGAAATTCTTAATTCTTAAAAGAAACAAAAGTGGAAGCTGATCAATGCTTTCAACCTGTACTAGGAAACCTATGCTTAACTAGAATTCACAAGGTAGAAGGATGCTCAAGTTTCCACAAAAGCATAACACCACCTGTAACACCCTAGCCCGAACTCCTCCGAGGGTAAATCTGACCACACTAACATATGAATTTAAATAACCCTTTACAATCGAAAATAATTCAAACCTCCAATATAATAGGCAGCAGAATAATTTGAAAATTTAGCCAAACCATCTACCATCCTCAATTCAAGTCTACCTTCTCACTCATTACGAATCATTCCTGACTTCTGAAAACTGAATCACAATAAACTATAATGAGTACAAAACTCAGTAAGCAAACTAGTTTTTTTTTTTATACGAAAATACATACATACTTATAAATAATGCGGATGAATGCTATGCCATGATCTTTTAGAAATACTGTAAAATCTCTTTATGTCGCTTTTAAACTTTCTCATTTTCTTTCAATGAAATACATATTCTGCAATTGTGGCACTTTTGTGCTGTGCGTGACACTTTGCACCATGCGTGGCACTTTGCGGCACTGTGGCCCTCAAGAGATGACCCCTGCATAGTCTCAAGAGGTGGTCCCCACACAACTTCAAGAGCTGGCCCCCAATGCAAAATCTCATAAAACAGAAATCTCATTTGCTAAAATCCACTTTCTCATTCATAGAAAACACAATGCATTTTTATGTTCATGCCAATGGACCATCACACATACATATGCCCATGTACATAATCACGCCCAATACATAACAAAACATCACATAAACACATGATCAGAGACATATAAATCTATATTCGTACATATCAAAATAGGCTTCTCATACAAGTCAAACATATATATTGTTTATTGTGATTCATTTTTAAAGTCTAGTTTACTTACCTCTTGGCATCCTCATGCAACAAATGCGTACTGATATCATCAACCTAAAATCATCAATAAATATCGCATAAGATATAATCAAGTCTCAATCATAAACTCTAATGTCCTCAAATATCTCAATTTAAACATCTCCTAAGCCCAACCTCAATGTCCTCAATAATCGGCCCTCAAAACATAACCGTCCATATTCTTCGAGTTTTAATAAATTATTCCCTTATTGGAAGAATCTTAAATTTTACAGACCATATGTTGACACATTGAAAGTTCATTGATAAAAATTTCATAACTTAATTAATTCAAAAACTATTGAAAATAATTGACGTTTCAGACATCATCAATACTGTCAAACAGTTTTCTGTTTTGAACACACTTGCTTTAAAATTACAAAACAATTTATTGCTTTATTATAAAATCATGAAAATTTACAGAATCATACTAGACATTTATAAAATCATTGGTCCAAATTTCATAAGTTTTGAAGAAGTCTGGCTATGGTAAACATAATTTCGTATTTCACGTTATTCACTGAAATCATAAATTTCCAGGTTTTCAGACTTGAATTTGAAAAATCATAATTAATTGAAATCTTATCCGATTAACTTGAAACAAGTTTCAAAACATTATAGACGATGCCTAGTTTTACATATCCAAAAATCAGAATCAAAATCAATTTGGACAAATTACTATGATTTTCGAAATAAGTTACTGTCAGCATATTTCTGCAAAATCTTAGGTTTCTACTTCTATTGCAATCATACTTCTCCACAACAATTTAATAGAAACCAATAATTAAAACTTACCTCCAAAACTTCTTCCAACAATAACAACTTGATCCCATGTGTTGCCCATGACAGAACAAAGAAAAAGACTTTCTTCTTTTATTTTTCTTTTATTCTCTCTCTTTTCTCTCCATCTCTCTCTCTCTCTTATAATGTGAAAGACATCTTATTCTATTTATATTAGGGTAAAAAGGATCATTAAAAATTAAAAAGACGTAAATATCCTTAGGAGAATTGGGGTACTATGTTGTGCAAATTTTAATGTACTCGCAAGCGCACGAATCTATTGTAGTATAGATCAATGGTGACGAGTGTCGATCCCACGAGGAGGTGGATTTTAATTGTGTATAGAATTAATTTTGCAAAATGGGTGGTTGGATTTATGGTGGAAATGATTTGGAATATGCTAAAACTTAAATTAAAATGGCGAGAATAAATTGAAGATAATTCTATTTGAAATGACGTACTTGGGTATTCGGATCCGTATCAACATGCATCATGGGCTAAATAATCCGTATTAATGCCAATTAAATCATGATGGGGGAATCCACACATCATGAACCACGCTCTAATCAATATGGTGCTAAGGGCTTATCGTGCCAAATAATAATAACCTTATACTAGAGAGCCGGTGTAACCAAGGCGGTATCTAGACAAGATCAGTATTATTTGTCGACGATAAGTCAAATCATCCACAAAAACTAGAGGGGAAAAGAAAATAAATTTACCAAATAAAGCCCATGACACATGTTGAGACTTCACCTTCAACCCAAGCTTGAAAGGAAATTAGCTACTCATAATTGAACTAAGGGCAAAATGGGAATTTATTAAAATACGAAGAAAATACAATATGGAGAGGGAATTACAGAAAATGGATCCCAAAAATGGATTCAGAGATATCAAATTAGGGGGGGGAGGCCCCCTTTTTATAGATACATGGAGTAAATCATGGCCATCGGATTAAAAACAGTTTGGACGCTCAGGATTGCGCCACGTCATCAGTCAACAGTCCACGGTTTGACCACGCGGATGAACAGTAACACGGTTTGACCCGACTTTGAACAGTAACGCGGTTTGACCCGACTTTGAACAGTAACGCGGTTTGGTTGAAAATAATCCTGTGTGATGCATGCACCGTACGCGAGATTTTTCGTCCACTGATATGCTGCCACGTCACCATCAACAGTACATAAGAATTTTAGTCCAACAGGATCGTGACACCTCATCAGTCAATGCCACATCATCGGTCAATGCCACGTCATCGATCCGTCTATGTGAACAGTGCCGTGAACAGTAACATATACAGTACCGTATACGTGAATAGTACCGTACATGTGAATAGTGCCATTTTTCCTTTTATGCCCCTCCTAAGGTTTTCGACCGTCCTGAGTTCAAAAGTGATGTCCGTTTTGCCATCTGATCTCTCCTTTATTGTGAAATGACTATAATGCCCCTAAAATACATAAAATACTTAATTAAAATAAAACACATGTAATTAAATCACAAGAAGGTTAAATACATAAAAGTAAGGGTTGTTAATAAGACTTGAAATGTAAAATGACGGTTTTCTCCTTTATAAATATGTATTTTCTAACACTCAACACACCCCCCAACCAGCTTATTGCTAGTCCCTAGCAAATAAAGCGAAAACAAAATTCAAATTCAAAATGATTTTTTTTTTTTTTTTTTTTTTTTGAAACACTCGTGTTTATTCAATCAGATTAATGATAGCAATCAAATAAAAGTATAAGCATTATCTCCAGTCTAAAGCAACATCACACCCACATCAACCATCCACATGAATTAGCCCAGTAGACTTTGTTATAGCTACTTTCAAGAATGACATGTCAAACCCCAAAATCTCACTGGAAGTAGTGACACTCTCATAAAGAAATTAAAACCCGATAAACATAGTCACTCCAATGAATGGTAATTGAGAGAGAAAATAATAAAGAAATGATATCACATGCTCTCACCAAGATGAAATAAATATGCCCTCAGCTTAGAAATAATACGATCTCAAGTCAAATAAAATGTTAGTCAACCCACTTTATTTATCTTTTTTTTTTTTTTTTTTTTATTATTATTATGCATCACTACATCTTTTTAGCCCATATAACTAGCTTCTACTTCAAACTATAGTTCCCTAAAATCAAGAAGGACTTTTATTAGGACGTAACGTAGGCTAGGGATATGGCTAACAAAGAAAGAAAATAAGAAAAACAAAGTGTATGTTTGAGAAAAATGCAAAGAATATATTTTTTTTAGAAGTTGCAAGGTGGATTTCACCTATTATTTTTATTTTTATTTTTATTTTTTTCTTTTGAAACAACAACTTTTTTTTTTTTCTTTTGAAACAACAACTTTTGTTTTGTTTTTTTTTTTGTTTTTTTTTTTTTTTTTTTTTTTTGGCACAACTTTACTGAACAACATAATTATTTACATTTTCTCAAACATAAATAGGTGATGGAACTTATAAGACATTGGGTAATACTCCAAATCGGAGTGGGTCAAGATGATAAGTTGACAAAGAAAAAGGTTTTTTTTTTTTTTTTTTTTTTTTTTTTTTTTTAAAGGCTCAAAAGGGTTAACTATGGATATTTAATAAAAGGGATGGCTAGAAAGGCTCAAACGGATCAAAGATGGCCTTTCCATCGTCTTTTAGGGCTCTAAATAATCTTTCATATCTACTAGTTAGATGGGCCTCCAAATGTAGCAACATACTCTTTTTTTCTTTTCTTCTTCTTTTTTTTTTATTTTACAATTTTTTTTTTTTTTTTTTTTTTAACTCAAAAGCAATTTAGAGATCGTGTGTAAAATAATAAACTGCTAAGCTGTATAAAGAGTGGGCAAAAGGGTTATTCTCCAAGAAAAATAATAGGCTCAAAAACTCACTTGGTACTTATTATGACATGTTCATTCCTTCAAGCAACTCACATTTGTCTCCGACATCAACATGTAAAGTAGCAAACATAGCGTAACATCACTTAAGACCAAAGATAATACAAATACTAAAATTTGAAATTAATCATGTCATCCAATGTTAAAACAAATCACAAAATTTTTTTTTTTTTTTTTTTTTTTTTAACAACATTCTACCCCCAACCTATTCTAAACATGAAAGGAAAATATGCATGCAGAAATGTGAAAATGATGCATAAAAACTAATTAGAAAAGTTACACGTAAAATGATAGAAAACGAAAATGATTTTTTTTTTTTTTTTAAGAAGATGCGTTTCTAGAGGAACTACACTCCATATTCAGCCATCTTCGACTCAAAAGTTGGAAAATGTATATTTATAGAGGAGAAATTAAAAAGAAGAAAAATAAACATAAACGCATAATAAAGAAAAAGAAAATGTCTGAATTTTTTTTTTTTTTTTAAACGATGAAGATGCGTTTCTAGAGTCACTACACTCCATATTCAGCCATCTTCAACACAAAATGTTAGCAACAGTTAGTTTCTACAACAAAAAATCAGTAAAAACTTAACCAAGATTCCACAATTGTCGACTATTCCCTCCCCCCAACCAGAACGAAACATTGTCCTCAATGTTTTAAAGGAAAGAAGTAGAGTTTAGAAGACATCACCTGGGTGGTGCAACACAGAAGAAAATATTTACAGGCGGAGAGTTAAATCTAATTTGTACTTCTTACTGCGGCTACTGTTACCATCATTATTTGGTCGCTCCAACACAAAGGTCCAGGGGTCTGGCTCCGGTTTATAAGCTTGTAACATATCAAGTAGCTCATTAGCAGTGTGAGCACAAATAAAGAGTTTTTTCACATTAGAAGGAATGAAATAGTTTTTTATTGCATGGTTAAGAAATGCGATAAAGCCATCATAAAAGTTATTGACATTTAACAAACCGATGGGTTTCTGGTGGATGTGCAGATGGGCCCAAGATGCTAGTGTGATAAGTGCCTCTAGTGTTGCAAGATCTCCTGGAAGGAAAATAAAAGCATCAGCATGATTAAGCATTTCAGTTATTCTTTCTTGCATACCTGAGACGACTAACTCTTCTCCAGTTGATGAGTCAGACGAACTGCCCAATGGTTTTAGGACTCTTGGGATGATGCCTAACACTTGACTTCCTCTGATAAAAGCTGCTTCTGAGACCATTTTTGATAACCCTCGGTTACCTCCTCCATACACCAAGTGTAATTTTCTCGCTGCTATGCTTCGACCAAGATCTATGGCTGCCTCCACGAACTCTTTATGTTTGCCATAGGTAAATCCAGAAAGCACACAAATGTTCTTGAATTGTCTATTGGGAGTAGCTGCCATTGTGATACTTCTCAAAAACAATTTGTGAGTTCGTAACAAAAAGTTATATTTAAAAATCTTGGTGACAATGGATCACAGCTGTGAATGAGGTAACATGTCAGTGTCAAATAACGCATAAAGCACGTGGCTCGCGAGTCAAAAAAGAAACAGTAAAAAGGAAAAAGCAAACAGTAATAAAATTATTAAAGACAATAATGCAAACAATAAAACAACAGTGAAATGAAATAAAATAACAGTAAAGTAAAAGGATATTTACACGTAGTTGCGACTGTGGCTCACATCTTCCTCTGGTTTTACGTCCAGAAACGGCTTGAACGCCCTCTATGGGTCGAGGATGGGCTTCCCATCCAGTTTTCTTATAAACTGGCAAACAGGGTCGTTTATAGTCAGATTCCCGAGACTATATCGTGTATGCTCTTTCTGGAATAATGGCCATAACTGGAGAATCGCTCCTTGCACATATCCACTGGGATGCGTTTCAAGAGACAAAAGGATATCATCCAATGACTCCTTATTCAAGCCATCCCTAATGAATTGAATCTTATCTTCCCTGTTATCAGACACCATTCCTAAAGAACATGGGTTTCTATCGCAACTCATTCTGGCACACTTATGACAAGCAACAGAAATTCTTCGAGCTCGTCGTTTTCTTGCATAATTTCCTTTACCACAACCAGGCATGAATGCAATAAATTTTGGAGGTAACTCACCTGCCGATCGTACTTTAGCCTCAATTAACCAACGGATGTCTGCAGGATGTTATTCCTCATGAGCAATCGCATGCGTTCAGACCGGGCTTTATAGATCGTAAGGAGGGCATTCTGAGGAAGTGAAGGGAATCGCTTGTGAAGCTTCGCTAGAATCTCGTTTCTGTCCATACTTTCACCTCAGAATGTCAGTTATTGTGGGAAACTGAAGTAACCGACTTGATTGTCACGGAGTACCGTTATCCGCCACTTCACCGGGGTAACAAACTAAAGCACACAAACAGAAAAACAAATTAAAACACAAAGAAAATTAAAATCGTCCTCTTATTGAATTTACCTCAAGCTCCAACTGGATGTCGTAAACACTTCTCTCAATGTCTCTGAGTTGGCGTTCTAAACCCTCAACATAGGCTACTAACTCTGGTGGTTGTAGAGCCCAAATGCGTTGTGTTTTACAAAATTGAATCTGCTTTTTGAGATGAGTTTTGACACGTTGAAGTGGTTTAAGAATGTTCAGGAGGAACGGTCTAAGTAGGAGACTCATGATTAAAAATGATAAGAAAAAACTTAATGGTAAAACAAACACACTTATGCAAAAATAATTTCAATTAGCAAAAGAATAATAAAAAGAAAGAAAGAAAAATCAAATCAACAAAAAGAAAAAATCAATTCAAATCTGGTGGGTCACTCAAATTTATTTCGGTGTCTTCTCCATGTGGTTGGTACTCAAGATATGGCTTTAATCTTTGACCATTAACTTTAAACGTGACACCGTTCTTTGGGTCCTTAATTTCAATTGCCCCATGTGGAAAAACAGTATGTACAATAAATGGGCCAGACCAACGAGAGCGTAACTTACCTGGGAATAGGTGCAAGCGAGAATTGAATAAAAGCACTTTCTGACCTGGAGTGAACGATTTTCTCATAATTTGCTTATCATGGAAGACTTTCATTCGTTGCTTGTAAATCTTGGCATTTTCGTATGCATCATTGCGAATTTCTTCAAGTTCTGCCAGCTGTAATCTTCTTTCTGAGCTGGCTTGCTGCATGTCAAAGTTGAATTTCTTGATGGCCCAATATGCACGATGCTCGAGTTCCACAGGTAGGTGGCAAGCTTTTCCATACACTAGCCTGTAGGGTGACATCCCAATCGGGGTCTTGAAAGCCGTTCTATATGCCCATAATGCATCATCAAGTCTTAATGACCAATCTTTTCTGTCTGGCCTCACCGTTTTTTCTAATATGTGCTTTATTTCACGATTGGATATCTCAACTTGGCCACTGGTTTGCGGATGATACGGAGTTGCCACTTTGTGTGTGATTGAATACTTTGTCAAAAGAGCTTTGAATGCTTTGTTACAAAAGTGGGCACCACCATCACTGATTATTGCTCGAGGGAATCCAAAGCGCGAAACAATGTTGCTTTTCAAAAATCCTATCACCACCTTGTGATCATTGGTTCTACATGGAATTGCTTCTACCCATTTCGATACGTAGTCAACACCAACCAATATGTATTGATGGCCAAAAGAAGGGGGAAAGGGTCCCATGAAGTCGATACCCCATACGTCAAAAATCTCAACCACTAAAATTGGATTTAGTGGCATCATGTTCCTTCGTGTAATACTCCCCATTCGTTGACACCTATCACATGAAGAACAGAAAGTGTAAGCATCTCGAAATATAGTTGGCCAATAAAAACCACATTGTAAAACTTTAGTCGCGGTTTTCTTAGCACTGAAGTGGCCTCCACAAGCTTGTGCATGGCAGAATGAAAGAATATTTTGAATTTCACTTTCTGGGACACATCGTCTAACAATTTGATCTGCACAATACTTGAACAAATACGGGTCATCCCAAAAGAAATTCTTTATTTCCGCAAAGAATTTAGCCTTATCTTGCTTGGTCCAATGCTCTGGAAGTTTACCTGTAACAAGATAATTAACTATATCAGCATACCAAGGTAATACTTCCACATTCATTAATTGTTCATCTGGAAATGACTCATTCAATGGTAATGGTTCCATAATTGTATCAAAATGGAGGCGAGAGAGATGGTCAGCTACAACATTCTCTGTGCCTTTCTTATCTTTGAATTCCAAGTCAAATTCCTGCAAAAGTAACACCCAACGAATTAGTCTAGCTTTTGCATCTTTCTTTGTGAAAAGATATTTAAGAGCAGCATGATCTGTGAATATAATTATTTTACAACCAATGAGATAAGATCGAAATTTCTCTAATGCAAACACTACTGCTAGCATTTCTTTTTCAGTAGTTGAATAATTCAACTGTGCATCATTCAATGTCATACTAGCATAGTAAATAACATGGGGAATTCGATCAACTCTTTGTCCTAATACTGCTCCTACTGCATAATCAGATGCATCACACATGAGCTCAAATGGTAAGTTCCAGTTTGGGGCCTGAATGATGGGTGATGATGTCAACAACTGCTTTAATTTTTCAAACGCCATTAGACATGAATCATTAAAGATAAAAGATACATCCTTAGCAAGTAGATTGCATAAGGGT
Source organism: Citrus x clementina (assembly GCF_000493195.1). NCBI lineage: Eukaryota > Viridiplantae > Streptophyta > Magnoliopsida > Sapindales > Rutaceae > Citrus > Citrus x clementina. The sequence continues at coordinate 23,959,830 of NW_006263303.1, read as the reverse complement.
CTAGAAACTTTGCTAAAATCTTTAATGAAACGTCTATAGAAACCAGCATGCCCAAGGAAAGATCTTACTTCTCTGACTGTTTTAGGTGGAGGAAGATTAGAAATGAGATCCACCTTGGCTTTGTCAACCTCAATACCTTTGCTCGAAATGATGTGACCGAGAACAATACCTTGTTTTACCATAAAATGGCACTTCTCCCAATTCAAGACTAAGTTCTTCTCGGTACATCTCTGCAGAACTAGCGTTAGATGATGTAAACATTGATCAAACGAGTCACCAAAGACAGAAAAATCATCCATAAAGACTTCAAGGAATCGTTCAACCATATCAGAAAAAATGCTCAATATGCATCGTTGGAATGTAGCAGGTGCATTACATAATCCAAATGGCATTCTCCTATATGCAAAAGTGCCAAAAGGGCAAGTGAAAGTAGTTTTCTCCTGATCTTTTGGTGCTATGGGAATCTGATTATATCCTGAGTAGCCATCTAGAAAGCAATAAAATTCGTGGCCTGCTAATCTATCAAGCATTTGATCGATAAATGGTAAAGGAAAATGGTCTTTACGTGTGACAGAATTCAACTTTCTATAATCAATGCATACACGCCATCCTGTAGTTACTCTAGTTGGTATCAATTCATTATCAGCATTGGTAACTACTGTGACTCCTGACTTTTTGGGGACAACTTGTACAGGACTGACCCATGAACTATCAGAAATTGGGTAAATGATACCTGCGTCTAATAGCTTAAGGACTTCTGTTCTAACAACTTCTTTCATATTAGGATTTAACCGACGTTGCATTTCCCTAGTAGTTTTAGCATTTTCATCAAGGTGAATGTAATGCATGCAGTCTACTGGGTTTATACCTTTTATGTCTGCTATGGTCCATCCTAATGCCCCTTTGTGCTCTTTTAAAACATCCAACAACTTACCTTTTTGTTCGTCATTTAGGGATGATGAGATGATTACCGGCAGAGTGCTTTCTTCTCCCAAAAACGCATATTCCAGAGTGTTGGGCAATGGTTTGAGCTCGAGCTTCGGTGGTGATTCTGATGATGGGATGAGTTTCTTCTCTGATGGTGCTAGTTGTTCAACTCTTGACTTCCATTTATTAGTGTCCATGGATGGTGCTGAGTCAAGTAGGGCGTTGACCTCATCAATCGATCTGTCAATATTAAAATCCAAACCAAAGTGAGTTAAACATGTTTGTAAAGGATCATCACTAAGGTTTGAAAGAAAAGTATTATCAACTATTGTTTCTATTAAATCCACATCAACAATTCCATCATCTGCACTGTGAGGTTGTTTGGCAATGTTGAAGATGTTAAGCTCCATAGTCATGTTGCCGAAGGACAACTGCATATTTCCAGTCCTGCATTGAATGTGAGCATCCGCAGTTGCCAAGAAAGGTCGGCCTAGAATAATGGGGATGTGCTTCCTTGAGTCCTGTATTGGTTGAGTGTCAATTACAATGAAATCAACAGGAAAATAAAACTTGTCTACCTGGATAAGCACGTCCTCCACAATACCACGAGGTATTTTCGTGGACCGATCTGCAAGCTGTAACACCACTGGAGTTGGGTGTAATTCTCCCAGTCCAAGTTTCACGAATACTGAATAAGGCAACAGATTTACACTAGCTCCTAAATCCAACAAAGCATTCTCAATTGTGTGGTTCCCTATACTACATGAGATAGTGGGGGAGCCTGGGTCTTTGCATTTTAGAGGAATTTTATGTTGGAGTATAGAACTAACATTTTCTGTTAAAAATGCCTTCTTTTGAACATGCATATTTCTCTTTTTAGTACAAAGGTCTTTAAGAAACTTAGCATAAGATGGAACTTGCTTTATAGCATCAAGCAAAGGGATGTTAACACTTACCTGTTTGAAGATTTCAAGAATCTCACCTGTGGATTTTCCCTTTTTTCCTTTCGCTAACCTCTGAGGAAATGGAGCTTTCGGAATGTATTCTCGTGGGTTGGTTTCTTCTTTCTCCTCCGGTGATGAGTCGTCAACATTTACAGGTACAATTTGATTTTCTTTTATCACCGGCATCTCCACTTTATTGTCGACTTCTTTTCCTTTTCTCAAGGTCATTACTGCTTTGACCTCTCCATGCTGCTGTGGTGAACTGGTACTTGCTTCATGCACTCCTTTAGGATTAGGCACTGGTTGACTCGGAAACTTGCCTTTCTCAACAGTCATTGCCAAGGTCTGAACTGAAGAAGCAAGCTGTCCCACCATCTTCTCGAGGCTTGAAACTGATTGGGCTTGTGAATTGAAGCCCGCTCTCAACTCATTTCGTAGTCCATCAATGGTGCGATTCTGTTGCTCAATCGTAGAGTGAGTAGCATTCTTGAGATTCTGGAATGAATCCTCCCATGGTCTGGGTTGAGAGTAGTTCTGGTTCTGATTGTATGGTTTGAATGGTGGCTGAGAGGCTTGAGGAACTTGAGGAATTTGTGGAGCTGGAGCTGCTGGTCCATTCTGTTGGAATCCTTGAGACCATGAAAAATTGGGGTGGTCTCTCCACCCAGGGTTATATGTGTTGGAGTATGGGTTGTAATTTGATGGTTTTCTCATTACACCTATGGCATTGGCTTGATCTGAGTATGTGTCATGGTCATGTGGCTCTGTTGATTTAGCAGTTGATAACGATGCTATTTGTCGAGAGAGACCTTCAATTATCTCCTTGACTTCTTTGATTTCTGAACTTGACTCGCCAATGTGAACCTCATTTACTCCTTTAATTCTTCTAGTATTCCTGAGTGATCGACTCCGTTGTTGGGAATTATCCGCTTGTCGCTGGAAGAATTCCCAAATCTCTTATGCACTTTTTGACATTAGCTCTCCTCCACTTGTTGCCATTAGCCATTCTTGCACATTCGGCAATAATCCCTCCAAAAAGTATTGGCATTGGTGCCATTTCTCGTACCCATGATGTGGACACTTCAAGAGTAGTCCATTGAATCGCTCCCAAGTTTCGAAAAACTGCTCGTCCTCTCTTTGTGTAAACTCTGAAATTTCCCTGCGAATAGAATTGGTTTTATGCACTGGGAAATATTTATTTAGAAATTTTGTAACCATTTGTTCCCATGATGCAATGCTATTAGCAGGCAATGTATTAAGCCATGAACGAGCTCTATCTTTTAAAGAAAATGGGAATAATCTAAGTTTTACATCATCGTCTGAAAAATTTTCGTATTTAAAAGTTTGACATATGGCATGAAAATCATTCAGATGATTATATGGGTCCTCATTTTCTAAGCCATAAAATGTGGGGAGACAATTTAGCACACTAGGTTTTAATTCAAAACTCCTAGCAGCTACATTTGGGTATCTTATGCATGATGTGCTCAAATTAGCTAAGGGACTAAAATAGTCCTTAAATGGCCTCTCCTGTGGTGCTTGTAAATCCATTCCAAATTTATTTTTAATGTGCTTTTGTGTGCGAAGTGTTTTTTCTAATTCAAGGTCTATAGGTTCAAGATTAGGTAATAATGACCTACGACCATGCATGCAAAACAAATAAAATAAAAATAAAGATGGGAACAAAACAAATAAAAATAAAGAAGAGGGAGAAATTACGATACTAACCTTATTGCGCTATTACAACCTTTCTATAAAAATACACAAAAACAAATACGTGAAATAAATTAACTAAAAATTAAATGAATAAAATAAACAAAAATTACAAAGAAAAAATAAATTGAAAATTAAATTACAGAATTTTTAAAGAAGAGAAAAAGAAAAGAAATACTAACCTTTAAATGTAGATTAACTTTTTTTTTTTTATAAAAAAAATACAAGAAAACAAAATAAAAGAAATTATTCACAAAAATTAATTCTATGAATTAAAATTACTTACCTCCCCGGCAACGGCGCCAAAAACTTGTTGTGCAAATTTTAATGTACTCGCAAGTGCACGAATCTATTGTAGTATAGATCAATGGTGACGAGTGTCGATCCCACGAGGAGGTGGATTTTAATTGTGTATAGAATTAATTTTGCAAATGGTTGATTGGATCTGTGGTGGAAATGATTTGGAATATGCTAAAACTTAAATTAAAATGGTGAGAATAAATTCTGAAATTGGAATTGAAATGGCGAGAATAAATTGAAGAGAATTCTATTGAAATGACGTACTTGGGTATCTGGATCCGTATCAACATGCATCATGGGCTAAATAATCCGTATTAATGCCAATTAAATCATGAGGGGGGAATCCACACCTCATGAACCACGCTCTAATCAATATGGTGTTAAGGGCTTATCGTGCCAAATAATAATAACCTTATACTAGAGAGCCGGTGTAACCAAGGCGGTATCTAGACAAGATCAGTATTATTTGTCGACGATAAGTCAAATCATCCACAAAAACTAGAGGGGAAAAGAAAATAAATTTACCAAATAAAGCCCATGACACATGTTGAGACTTCACCTTCAACCCAAGCTTGAAAGAAAATTAGCCACTCATAATTGAACTAGGGGCAAAAAGGGAATTTATTAAAATACAAAGAAAATACAAGATGGAGAAGGAATTACAGAAAATGGATCCCAAAAATGGATTCAGAGATATCAAATTAGGGGGGGGAGGCCCCCTTTTTATAGATACATGGAGTAAATCATGGCCATCGGATTAAAAACAGTTTGGACGCTCAGGATTGCGCCACGTCATCAGTCAACAGTCCACGGTTTGACCACGCAGATGAACAGTAACACGGTTTGACCCGGATGAACAGTAACGCGGTTTAGTTGAAAATAATCCTGTGTGATGCATGCACCGTACGCGAGATTTTTCGTCCACTGATATGCTGCCACGTCACCATCAACAGTACATAAGAAATTTACCATCAACAGTACATAAGAATTTTAGTCCAACAGGATCGTGACACCTCATCAGTCAATGCCACATCATCGGTCAATGCCGTGAACAGTAACATATACAGTACCGTATACGTGAATAGTACCGTACATGTGAATAGTGCCATTTTTCCTTTTATGCCCCTCCTAAGGTTTTCGACCGTCCTGAGTTCAAAAGTGATGTCCGTTTTGCCATCTGATCTCTCCTTTATTGTGAAATGACTATAATACCCCTAAAATACATAAAATACTTAATTAAAATAACACACGCGTAATTACATCACAAGAAGGTTAAATACATAAAAGTAAGAGTTGTTAGTAAGACTTGAAATGTAAAATGATGGTTTTCTCCTTTATAAATATGTATTTTCTAACACTCAACAAGCATGTTGATCACATTGTCATGTTATTTCCATAATTATACTTGTATACTACTACATGGTCACGTGTTTATAAGTGTCTTGTTATATGGAGCATCCTGTCGGTGCACATATGATTTGATATTTATGGCACATTTTGGACTTGTTTATGTTTTGGGTGATTGCTTGTATTTGACCTTTTGTTATAGTCACATATTGATTAATTCGGTTGTTTTCAAAATATTATTTTATTTTAAATTTATCATTAGAGTGATTTCTGTCGTCCAAGTGGGAGATTGTTAGATTTATTTCTCACATTATGTGGACTGACATAAATCATTCTAATTATTTTCTATATTTTACCGAATTAATACGTGACTAAAGTCAAATATTGTTGAGCAATTTTGACATACCATGTACAGTAGTATATTATGGACAAGTATATCCTTAATTGTGTTATTTTCGCCCATAATGGGATGGGCAATTTTATACTAACACATGAGGGGTCCCTGCGCTCAACCGCTGTATTTAAGTAACTTCAGCTCATTGGAAGTTAACTGTTCGAAAAATTAGTGGCATGAGTGCAGTGCACCTCTCTCTCTCTCTTGTCTCCCGTGTGTGTGCACAGTAAATTTTGAAGCAAGCCGATCCTTGAGCTAAGGAAAAGAAAGCGGAATTCAGAAGCTAGACCGAAGCAGCAGCAACTCTGTTGAAGCTCCATAACAAGCTGCAAGTTCGGATTCATGGGAGATCGTGGTAAATTTCGGAATTACTTAAAATATGTGTTTATTTGGAAATGCACGATTAAAGGCATAACGTTTGTTTTTGTTTCATCATGTACTGCAATCTACTTGGGTCTAATAAAATAATAATTTTGTTATAAAAATTCAAGAGGATAGTGACTTCATGTGCCAGCTCCAGAATCGAAGGCTCCACGAGAGAACTCCCAATATCTGTCGCTTTTGCTTCCATATTATATAGATTTGGATTATCTGATTTCTAGCTATTTCTTTTTTCTTTTTCCTTCCCTCTCCTACAGACTCAGCTGGTTTCTGTTTAACAAGAAACTCATATATAAATAGCTCTTTGGATGAAACAAATTCTCAGAGACTACAATATTAATTTTGATCAAATACCTATCTTATGTGACAATACAAATACTATCAATCTTTCGAAAAATCTCATTCAACATTCTAGGACTAAACATATAGAGATTAGACATTATTTTCTAAGACATCATGTTAAAAAAGGAGATATTGTGATTAAATTTGTTTTTACTAAAAATCGACTTGCAGATATATTTACAAAACCCCATAGTGAAGAGCAGTTTATAAAAATTAGACATGAGTTTGGAATGATGAATGTTGCATCTTAAATTATAATTTTTTTTAGGTTGTGTGTGCTTGGGGACAGTTATAGCTCTATAATTTACACGCCGGGGAAGTGGTAGTGGTGACACTACTTCCCCATGCCAAGGTTGACCAACGCTGGCTCTATACGGAGGGAACAAGGGATTCGGGGAAGTGCTGTAGTGTCATGCTGGCATCATTGTTTGATATGAGTAATTTCATATGTTTTCTCTTGTATGCGCTTATGTTTCATGCATTAAAAGGCCTATTAAAAAGTTTTGAATCACAAAATGATTTAAAATTGATCAAGTTTTAAGCCAAAAATAAATTGGTGCGTGCAAGACAAGTTTACCGATTAACCAAAATTCAATAAAAGGCCAAATGTTTTCTAAGACAAAACTGGCATACTGCTTGTAACCAATTAGTAAGCCATTTCTCTATGTTTCTTCTCTAGCCAAGAACTAGATAGCCGGATATAGATAATCGATTAACTATTTCCTAAAGATTACGTATTGGACCATAATCGAATAGCCAGTTAGAAAAACCGGTAAGCCGCTTGTTTAATCTTCACTCACTGAAAACAACTGGTCAACTGGTTAGGAAAATTGGTAAGTTGCTTGTTTAACCTTTGATAACTTTCACCCTCCAATCGATCTTTCATGAAGTTGTTAATGCTACTGTGAGTGAGTTTACAAATGAACAAGGGAGCTGGAATTGGCTGAGCTTTGAACATTTGCTGCCAAATTATATTCTCATGTAAATTGCCTCGGTTATGCCTCCTGCTTCTCATCTTGGCACAGAAAAAATTTACTGGAGTTTTCATCCAAGAGCTGTGTTTACTGTACGCTCAGCCTATGACTCTATTTGTCATCAAAACCTAGTCATTCAAGATGAAGCAAGGAACTTACCATGGTCTTGGAAGGGGCCTCAGTCTATCCGCCTCTTTCTTTGGCAGATTATGTATGAGAAATTGAAGACTCACGGTGAGCTGTCTCGGAGTCACATTCCCGTGTCTATGGCTTGTGATAGATGTGGGGCTTTGGTTGAGGATATTTTTCATGCATTACGAGATTGCCATTGTATTAAACGGTTTTGGCTTCAACTTGTCCCAGTGTATGAGCATTATACTTTTTTTCACTCTAATTTACAGGACTGGATTGCTGCTAATTTACAGAATAAATGGAAGTTTGTTTCTCCTATCCCTTGGGAGTGTGTTTTCGGCGTGGCCGTTTGGAGGTTATGGTTATGGAGGAATCATTTTATGGTTGATGGGAAATTGGCGGATAGCTCAACAATTTATCTGGATATTATGGCCAGAGCTAATGAAATTCATAGAGTGAATAATTCTCACGAGTCAGCAACCGAGGAGAAAGGAGATGTTTATTGGCTGGCAGCCTCCTCCATGGCCATGGTGTAAATTGAATACGAATGGATCTTGTAAAAAATTCACGGGATGCAGGGGCTGGTGGTGTTATTCGTGATTCTATCGGTCACTGGATTTTTGGATTTTGTATGAATATTGGGGAGTGTTCGGTGATTATGGTTGAGCTATGAGGTCTATATGAAGGCTTAATCCTGGCGTGGGATGCTGGCATAAAACGTCTTTTGGTGGAAGTGGATAGTCTTTGTGTTACTCAGATGATATCTAAGCAAGTGGTCGTGCCTAATACTTTCTATGCTATAGTTGTTATTGTCCGGGAATTACTAAGCAGAAACTGGCAAATTTCTATCACACACATTTTTCGTGAAGCAAATTTAGTTGCGGATTTCATGGCTAATATGACTCATTCAGTTTCTCATGGTTTGCATTTATTTACTAGCCCGACTGTGGGTATTTATTCAATTATATTGCAAGACATGTTTGGGGTTATTCAACCCTGGTTTATTCCGGTTTAGCTCGTTCTGTTGAGCTCCTTTTAATAAAAAAAAAGTAACAAAAATTTACTTTTTATATGTAGATGTACATGTTTAAAAATCAGACATAAATTATAAAAAAAAAAAAAATATTAAAAAAAGCCTAAAATTAATAAATTTCAAATTTCATATGTTTAACAAATAATCTCCTTTGATGAGATCATAATTATTATGCAAGAGCGATATATATACTACCAAGGGCGGAGCTAAGCCGCCGGGTAAAGTTTTTGGAAATAAATTTTTAGTTTGATTACACAAATTTCCTAGCTAGCATGACCCGATTGAGAATTTCAAACAAGACCTATGTAATTGAAGAAAACCTTTCTAATCCGGATGAATTATTGGTTTATCTCAAATATGTTGACAGGTTAAACATTTTGGAAAATTCATTTTACAAGATAGGTTATGTCGAATGTTTTTAGGCCCATGTTACATAATTTCATTTCATGTAAGAATTCAACTATTGGCACCCTTTAAAATCTTCTTGAACTCCATCTTTAAGTAATTCTATTAAATAATACTGAAAAATCCTTTATTGCTATTAATTGTTCGCTTTAATTCTGAAAATGTCATCATACTAGATAGTAATTTTTCTCACTCAAAAAAACCAAAAAAAGAAAAAAGAAAAAAGAAAATGTTTTTTTTTTCTTTTCCTTATGGAGTCTTGCTAGCCACCACAATCTACAGATTTGTCGGTGACAAAAGTTTTGTTGATTGATAAACATGAAATTTTTGCTTCTTGTTCCGCATGATTCTTGCTACCCAACACTTTCACTTCATTTTGTGTTTGTGCCACAGCATTTCATCAACATTTCTCTCTATCTATCTGTTTTCCACGATTTGTTCCTCAATCTTCTCAGACTTTCGGGTATTAATTATAATAAAATCAATATATTTTTGATATGGAGGCAATGAAATAAATGCATGCACTAATTCATTGCAAGATTCTTCTCCTACTCGTGTCAAATCCTCTGCCAACTTATTGGATTGTGTGGGTGTGTCTGAAAAAGACTAGAAGAGTGTTATGAGAAATAGAACCGACCACGTCGAGGTCGAGTTAAATTTATATTTTGTCCTTTATTGTAATCACAATAGCGGGGTTTTGTAAGATGAATGGAGGGGTGTTAATAGTTCTATGTTTTGAACTGAAAATGGGGCCTCACCAAGCCGGTACGGAGCTCAGGCCCTGCTTGGCTAGGCTTATTTGGTACACCCCCTAATTCGTATGAGAAGTAAAAGGAGTGTAGTTATTTGGCCCCCCCGTTTCATCTCATGAGACCCCTCTAATATTGAAATTACCACAAAGAATAGAAACTGTCATGTATTTACTTTTCAATCAAACCCAATAACGCAGCTTCTCTTCTCCTTTATATTTTAGCTTGCATGTTATAACTTATAAGCGTCAAATGCTTTTATTTCTTTATTGCATTCATCCTATAGCAATTTGATGAGTAGTACAATACAATCCCAGCTTGATTTTATTTTTATAATTTTTTATTTCTTTTTCACTCTAAAATATTGAACTTTAGAAATTTATTTGTCTAAAACAGCCTCTAATAAACATTAGTATGACAAACAATCAATTTTGAAAATTAATGAGGCATAAAAGAAAATGGGGTCTCGTGAGATAATATTTAGGGAGTTGAATATCACTACTCAAGAAAAAGTCATCATTTTTGGTAACCGACTTAGAAATTGAAATTTAGGATGTTTGATTTAATTTTTCCATACAAAGTGAATGGTTAAATATACCACAGTGACTCGAATAAAAAAAATGAAATGGAAGTTGTCTTAATATTATAAGCTTTTTGCATGAAACGGCACCTAGTATTAGACAATTTAGGATCAATTTCGAATTACTCTAGTAAATTGACTATTTTTAAATTATCTCCTTACTTCTAAAAACTTAAATTATCTCTATTTTTGTTCAAAAGATAAGAAAAAAGTGTGGGTTGATGAATTTATTTTTTTTGTCTTCTTAATAAGAATAAGAGGTAAATTGAATTTTAATAAAATAAGAGGTGATTTAAAAATAATCAATTCACGACAAAATCCAAAATTAACCTCAAGGTACCATTGTAAACATAATCTTTTCAAAAGCAAAATTAAAAATTGTGTCATCTTCCAAATTTCGACGCAAACACCTTAATTTTCTGGGCCAACTGAAAGAAGCCATGTTGCTTGAAAATAATCACTTCAAATCAACCTACACCAATCTCAATTACAAATTCAAAAATTAGGTCCTAGGTCAACAATTGAAATTACAGATATACATAAATTACAGATATACATAATTTATTTTGTAATTTTATTTTATTTTTCTTTTAATAAGAACCACAAACAGATAAGGTGAAGCAAGAAGTTTAGAGAAGGGAATAGTGTCTATATAAATTGCTTCCTTTATTAATGAAAATGTTGGTCATTTATAGATCCTGTAGCACAACTGAGTTACACACTTTATTGCCTTGAAATAGAAACTAACAAGCAAAAACTAAGAGGAAATAGAAACTAAATAACCACTAAATATAAGCCACCAACTTATTCGATATTTATCAACTAACAGTTATGCCTAACTCGGTCTTATTTAAGCATTTCCTAAGATTGCATGGTGATATAAGTCTGCAGCATATATCATTGCTCCTTAGAGGTATAAATTCCTTTATGAATGATACGTCTATCAAGTATACACTCAGGCTGAGGCAGTATAGTTGATGTATCCTCCAATATAGGGGTAGTTTCAAAGCTGCAGGGGCATGGGCTCAACCAACTTTCTTAGGAGATTGATATAAAACACATTATGGATTTGGACCCTCTTAGTAACTCCAATTTGTAGGCCATAAGAAACATGGAGCTAGCTTGAGAGAACTACGAAAAGCTACAGACTTATGATGATAAGGATAAAAATTTGAGGTACAAATAATCGCCAACACTAGAAACAATTTCCCTGTAATGATGATCGGCTTGATTTTTCATTCTATCTTAAGCAACAATCAAATTGCATCGAAGATCACACAAAATGGATTCATGGTCCCTTAGTGTCTCACCCACAACATGAATATTAGTTTAGAGGAGGTATGCTATAGATAGCTTTAAAAGGAGAAATTTTGGTGGAAATATGCGTTGACGTATTATAGCTATACTCAGCCCAAGGTAGCTAATCGAGCCAATCGAGCTGTTTGGTTCACTTGTGAAGTAATAGAGATAGATCTTGTTTGGAATTGATGTGTTGTAGCATTTAAGCTACAGCTGCTGTGAAAAACAAATTGTAATTATGAAACAAAGGTTAACAATATGTAGTAAATATAAATTTTAAATAATAATTTTGACAAAATTATTAAAGACATAATAAATTTTACATCATACACGTGAAAAATCATATCAACATAGCTTCCAAGTCACAACATCTAGTGTTTATCAAACACTTTAGTGCTATACCTTTTAAGTTAGAGCTGCCCAACCTCAATCCCAAACACACATATACTATTTTAAGATTCCATTAACAACTTCTATTTGTCCGTCAGTTTGTGGATGGTATAGTTCCTTGAAACAAAGCCTTCCAAAATGAATGGATAAAAAATAGTTTCTCTATCACTAACGATGGAAGTTGGTGTCCAATGGAATCGCACAATTTATGCTATAAAAACCTTAGTCACTATCAGGGATGTATACGAATGTTTCAAATTAATGAAGTGTGTGTATTTTGACAAATGATCCACAGTTACCATAATGACAGTGTAACCTTGTGATGGTGGAAGTCCATCAATGAAATCCATAGAAATTTTTGTCCAGATTCTGTCCAAAATTGGTAAAGATTAGAGAAGTTTTGTTGGTTGTAGATTTCAACCTTACACCATGGAAAGACTTCACAGCACCGTATGAAATTCTTAATCTCTGCATGCATTCCAGGCTAATAAAAACTAGATTTTAGTCTGCTAAGAGTTTTTAATAGCCAAAATACCTTCTGATTGGTGATGAGTGCGCTTTCTATAAAATCGCTTGTAGAAATAAGCAGGACTCAAAAAGAGCTTTCGTTGTTTATACTAGACTCCATCTCTTTGAATTAATGATTAAGTCAAAATTGGCTATATAAGGGATTTTATGCTACTTCATTCTGTAGAGTGGTCCATCAATCGGCTAAAGGAAGAGAGATTGCTAAAAATTCAAGCTTTGCCAATCGTGAAAAAGCGTTGGCTCTCTAATTTTCTAATCCTTTTTTGTATTGAATCGTATAATCATTTTTGAGAATTTTTGGCAGCTATCATATCTGAACAAGTGTGTAATGTGCTGTTCCATTAGAAATTTGAGACTCCTTTGGTCTGCACAAACAATGAAAGGCTTACCAACAAGTATGAATGCCATTTGTGAATTGCCTTGATGATTACAAGCATATCTTTCTTGTAGGTAGATAAGGCCAATGCTGAACCCTTGAGTGTGTCACTAAAAAATGGCACTAGTTGATCATGTTGTGATAAGATGGCTCTAATACCGACTCCATAAGCATCGCACTCGACAACAAACGACTGTGAAAAGTCTAGCAACCAGAGAACATGAGGGGGTTTTAATGCTTGTTTCAACTGGGTGAAAGCAGATTTTGCTTTTAAGGTCCAATGTAAGTCTTCCTTTGTTAATAACCTTGTTAAAGGTGTTGTGATTCCCTCAAAGCCTCGGTAAAATTGACAAATCCAAAAAGCCATTTATTTCTTTGGTTGACTTTGGAATTGGCGGCTTAAGTATGGTTTGGATTTTTTTCAAATCAATTGCCACTGAACAAGGGAAATAAGATGGCCTAAATACTCTGCCTCCAAAACTCCAAAACAACACTTTCGTTATTCACAAACAAAGAGTTATCAGATAAAATCTATTGGACTATTTGAAGATGGAAAATATGATTTGCCTAAGTTTTACTATACACAAAAATATAGTTAAAAAAAAACTAGGACAAGCTTTCGTAAACATGGGCGTAATAAATCAATCATCAAGCTTTGGAATGTTGAAAGTGCATTGGTCAAGCCAAATGGCATGACGATAAACCCGTAATAGCCATCATGGGTTCTGAATGCTATCTTGTGATTTTTTGCTTCTTGAACACGTATTTGATGATACTTGATCTCAAGGCTAACTTGGAAAAGCATGTAGCTTCGTGCAACTTATCCAAAAGCTTATCGATTATAAGTATCAGATACTTGTATTTAATGGTAATGTTGTTCTACACTCGACAATCTATACAAAGCGCCACCCCCATCTGCTTTTTTGACAAGTAATACTGGTGATGAAAAAGGGCTGGTGCTTTGTTGTATTATGCCAGATTCGAGTAATTCCCTTACTATATTTTCAATTTCAGTCTTTTGATAATATAAGAACCTATACGGACGAACGCTTACTTGGCCTTGATTTGGTTGCAACTATATGTGGTGGTTATAGACCTCTTTAGTGGTAATTCATTAGGAAGATTAAAGGCATGACCATATTCTGTTGAGGTCGGAGGTCTGCAGGATACTTCTTGGGGCCATATTTGTTCATCACCTAAAGTGATCTAAAAGAAGAAACTAGTGCCATCTAAACATAACAATTCATTATCATTCAAGTCCGTGAATTTTCGGTCTTCCTATACCTCTATAAGTGTGAGCCTATCCATCTTAAGTAAAGGTCTTGGTCAACTTACTATAATAAGTTATGATGGTACCCGAGGTTTCTAGCCACTGGACCCCTAACACAGCCTACCATGCGGATACTAGTAGTACATAGAAGTATGATGATGGTTCTGTGTCATGATTTGGAAGTTCATATCGCGTACTACCAGCAATCCAAATTTGGAAACTACATATTGATCTATAAAGTTGTGGGTACTTCCGCCATTAATCAATACCATGATATCCTTGTTTTTTCAATTTCCTTAAGACGTAGATGGTTTGTGGATGCTCAGTGCCTGTAATTGCATGGTACGAGATCTTCAGTATTGACTCAATGATGTCCAATTTAACTTCATCTTTTGTAGCTTCAATATAGTTGTGTTCTAAAGAATTTCAATCATAAATAATTAGGGACTTTGGCTACGGTGACAGGAAAAAATTTTTCATCGTAATAATAATAAAGTCCTTTCTCACGTCATTTATGGGCCTCTTGACTTGTGATGCACCGAAAGCGAATCGGTGAGTTACTAGGGCCATGGTTCATTTTTTAAGTTGCTGAAGGGCCCAACAAACCAGTTAAATTGTTTGGCATGGCTGTTTGTACCCTTGTAATTGTTGAAGGACAAAAAGAACCTTTTTTTTTTTTTTGCAGGTTTTTACATTCCTCGATGAACTGAGCGACACCAATAGTATCTGTTAAGGTTCGCAGCTGGTTAATCTTGACATCTAAGTGAATTTCGCCTTTGAGACTTGCAATAAAACAACCCACTAATAATTGTCAGGTAACCTATCAACACGGTGGGACAGTTTTTCAAAAGGTTTCTAATAAGCTTCTACACTTAAGGTTTGTTTTAAATGAGTTAGTGTAATGCCAAATGTTCATGATTTTAAATTATGAAAATTTAGTTTTATTAGAAATCATAAATTACATTATTGCCCTTATTAACAAGGATTATTAAGTCCATAATTAGGATTTATGGGATAATTTTGGAAAAGACTTACTCTTTCCAAAGTTAATAGGGTTTCTTAAAGTTCCCTATAAATTTATACTTTTCCCTCTCCTATAACCCAAAATCCACAACGTTTTCTTTTATTCTCTCTACTGCTCAATACTCTTTTACTCACATCCTATGATTCAAACTTTTGCTTAGGAAAGAGAGTCTTCACAATTAGGGCTGGGCAAAATCGGATACGGATCAGGTTCGGTTCGACCCGATCGGATTTCGGGTTGGTCGGGTTAGGCAGAAATCCATCCGAATTCAATCCGAACTTGTAATCCGATCCGATCCGATCCGAATATATATTCGGATCGGGTCAAAAAATCGGGTTGAGTTCGGTTCGGATCGGATTCGGATTAAAATCGGTTTGGACTGGAAAATGAAAAATTTATGCCCATCATTGGAAAAAAAAAATACATTACAGCTTTCTTTATCACTGATTTTCTTTATCATTAGCTGGTGAACATTAAAATTTTACAATTTATATATGATAATAATCACAACATCAAGAAAAACCATCAAAATTTCAAAACACAAGGCTCGGGTTGCGGGTTGGAGAAGTCAGGTTGCTGGGTTGAAGTGGAGCTTGGAGGCGAGAAACTTGGTGATGGACGGAACCGCAGATCCGGTGGCTGTGTCTGCAAATTATCATCAGTTCTTGCGCTGCGTCTTTGAGTGACCATCGGTTTGCTTTTGTGACTGAAACCCGATCTGTGAAACCCGATTGTGTGAGAAATCGATTTGTGAAAACTGAAGAGTGAAGACTTAAAAAGAAGAAAGCGAGGTTGTGAAGATTTAAGGGTGAAAACTGAAGAAGAACCAAAGAAGAGAGTGAAACGTGAGGCTGTGAAATCTGAAATGTGAGTAAAAGGTTGTCTATTGCGATTTTTTGTGGATGGAGGGTGGGTGGTGGGTGTGTCAGTGTGTGTGTGTGGATGGGGGGTGGGTGTGTGTCAGTGAGTTTGAGTGTGTCAGTGTTGTGTGTTTCACCCTTTTGTGTGTGGGTGTTTTTATTTTTATTTTTTTTCAATAGCCAAATCCGATCGGATTTTCGAATTGGGTCGGGTTTCACCCGATCCGACGACGATCCGATCGGGTTGACAAAATTAAATCCGATCGGGTTATGTTAAAAACCCGATCCGATCCGAACCCGATTATTTTTGGATCGGGTCGGGTCGGGTAGGATCGGATCGGGTTATTTGCCCAGGCCTATTCACGATTGGTAAGTTTTACTCTCTCTATCTTCACTTGATTTCCCTATCGTTATGCTCTATTTAGGGTTTTATTGGCATGATTTTAGATTGTTACAGACCATTACACATGATTTAGGATGTATCTAAGTTGTGTTTAGTGCGCTAATTTATTGTTGAGTCATGTTAGTTAATCCCTGATACAATAGACACACTAAACAATTCTGGATAGCATGAATATCCCAAAGTAAAACATATATTTTATGAACGATTTTTTACGAAGAACCTTGTCTTTCTGAAAACTATACATGTAGGACTTATTGAATAAATTTTGTTTTATAAGATTTGATTTTGTTTTCAATTTTATATGGATTTTCGAAACTGACACTATTGCACTGGAAAAATGTGGTTCCAGCAGAATGACCAAATTCACAAAATTATTTGCAGTGTCAAATGAACTCAAAAAATTCTAAATTTTAGATAGAGGTTAATATATTTGTATAGTATTTCCAGTTTTAATTTCATAAATTTTTTATTAATATATAATTTTACAAAAATCTCAGAATCCATACTATTTAATTAAGGCACTGTGAGATAGTTTTGAATTTTTCAAGAGACAAATAGTTTTGAAAATGTTTTTGGTGTCGGGTCCTCTTGAAAAATTTATGAGAGATACCATCGATGTCCAGAATAGTTCTGTAAAATATTGTGTCATTCCGATTTCTAGATTAAGAGTTAAAATTATAAGAATCAGACTTGTATGGGTATGAATTAGAAAATCAGGTTCTTAGAATAAGTTGTTAATAGTTATATCTTGTATCGGTTTAAGATGTTGGAGGTATTTGAGGCTGTTAGATGCTTAGAGGTGTGTTTAGATCATTACTTTTATCGAGGTAAGTAACTTCATTCCTAATTTATTGGATATGTATGATTATTTTGATACTACTATAAGTACATGTGCTTTCATAGTTCTTTAAAAAATAATTGTTTTTCATAATGAAATTAGTTTATGTAAATGTTTTCAAATGTGAAAATTGTGTTTTTTTTTTTTTTATGGTTTTAACATAATATTATAAATACCTTTAAATATGTAATTTATTTTGCTAAATGATTATCTTTCATGAAATTGTCTCTAAAATATTATAATGGAATTTTTTTTGCAAGCCTAATTCATTATTATGATTTTTTACAAGTCTGATAAGAATGTTTTGACCAGGTATACGATAAAGATTATTTATCATTGTTCACGGGCCACCTCTTGAGACTATATTGGGGCCACCTTTCGAGGGTCAGAGTGCTGCAAAGTGCCACATATAGCACTAAGTGCCACATACAAGTCATTACGTATGGAAAATGAATTTAAATATTTTGACTTATTGTCTGTAGTTATTTTAATTTTGATTATGATCGTATTATACGATGTATATGTTCTGGACTAGTATTGGGTTTTTGTTTTGAATATGTACACGATATTTTGATTTTAATTCTGTTTCTGGCCGAGTCACAAGGAGTGTAGGTAACACTATGTGACATGAGCTAACCTTTTTGTTTTCTGAATATCTACTATACAATTTGCTCCCATGATTAATTATGCTTTTGATGTTATGAATTTCTATGAATTTATGCCATTTTGTTATAATATGTTGTTTTATGAAATTTATAATTCATAACATATGTTTTGATAAAAAGAAGGCTTTCTATATTTTTGTTACCCGGTAAGCTTAGTGTGTTGGGAATAGTTTTACTTATTAAGTTGACAGCTCATCCATCGCCATTACTTTTTGCATACTAAGTACCTTGTTGAGAGGTATGCTTACTGGTTATCTTTGGAGCTAAAGATTCATTTACTTTTGCTAGTTGAATAAGATAAGGATAAACTCATCTTTCCTTTACGTTTGTTTATTTTATGAACTTGTAATTATGAAGTTTTGAGACTTCTGTCATATTTACATTTTCGGAAGAAAATAATTAGTATTAGACATGTGGATTCGTGGATTTATTTGAATAAAATTTGAGGTATTTCAGTTTAAGATTTTTGTGTAAGGATTTTAATTTATGAGTGACCTCTTTTACCACGTGCTCTGCACGTGTTAGATTTTAGGTGTTACAATTAGAGTTTTAGATGGATCTTCATAATCTGTTGGTTCAAATCGTTGGAGCATGGTTTGTGTGAATTCACTCCAAGTTAATGGTCCCTTAAATTTAGTTACCTTCAAAGATGGAGAGAGGCAAGCTGGTCTGAAGCAATATCCTTAAAATCAAAATATTATTTCGCTTTGTAAATCCATCTTGTGGGATCTTCTCCTCCAAAACTTGAGAAAGAAGAGCTTGAGGTGATGGTGATTTTGGTCCAGAAAAGAGCTAGAACAGAAGATGTTTAGTTCAGCTGGTTGGTGTGATGATTCTCCAGGAGCAAATGGATTGATTTTGGTGTTGGTGGTGTTTGAGCTGTGGGAAACCCACAAGTATTGAACCTCTGTGAAACCTGTTTGTAGAGTAGCATTAACTTCATGAAAGCTAGAATCGAGTAGGGCTGGAATCTCGTTAATTTCATTGCAAAATTCAGCATTGGTTTTGCCACGGGTGTCCATTATCGGAATAGTCCTCTGATACAAATTAATAAGAACCAGAAGCGGATAAGGTGAAGGAAGAAGTTTAGAGAAGGGAGTAGTGTTTGTATAATTTGCTGCCTTTATAAAGGAAAATCTTGGTCAGTTATAGACCCGACAGTACTACTAAGCAATTTAGTTGCTTAGAAATAGGAACTAACAATCAAAAGAAACCAACGAGGCGTTGGATCAATTGGCAACTGATCCCCCTTTAGTGGCTCGACTGGGTGTGCTCCCCAGTTCGAGTCGTAGGGAAGTCGCCCTTGTTGGGAGGACCCGTATCTTCCGGTCCGAATCCGGATTAGTCGGGACCCAATGCAGTCTATGAATACCGGGTGACTTCAATAAAAAAAAAAGAAAAAAAGAAAAAAAAGGAGAAAATAGCAACTGAATAATCACTAAATGTCAGCCACCAACTTATGCAGAGTTTATCAACTAATAGCTACTCCTGTCTTGGTCTTATTTGAGCATTTCCTCATATTACATATTGCAGAATATATACTGCAGACAATCAAAGGCTGCAGCATATATCATTTTCCTACTAGTTATAATTTACACACAGACTAAACACAATCCAAATCCCAACAGAGTTCATAAGTTCACAACTTAATTTGATTTATTTTATCAGAACTGACTCCATATAATCTCCTCATGTAACTGGAAGTGCAACTTTTAATTACCGTGGTTTTGAATTCTCAAGAAATCAAAAAATGATTTTCCACGTAGCTCTTGAAAAAAATCTTTTAAAGTGATCTACCACACTTATCCTCTTAAATAATGTTGGTGTCTCTCGAGTAATAAGACTTGGTGCTGGACCCAATTCTCCATCTAATTTTGCACCATAAAATGTAGCAAAAGATAATTTTTTCTTCATTGAGTTCACAGTTGCACGATGTTCCATACTACGGTAAATTCCATTGGTAAAAACCTACAAGATCATGAAGTAAATGAAAAAAAAATGAGTTAGAAAGTGTAAAAAGAGGAGAAAAATAGATTGATGAAACTAGATAACTATATATTCTATGCTAACAACATAGCTTGTATTGCAAGCGACATGTCACTAATAATTTCTTGTTATGAATTTGGTGTTAGTTAACTATATTTTTTTTAATCATTAATACGATAGTCCTACTCTACTTATCAATAAATTACACGTCATATGTCACATTACCAGACATACAAACTCTGTAAAGATGTACGTTGCTTATCAGTGGTTATAGGCTATAGCAAATGATAAGTGTTACCTCTAAAATGTCTCCAATGTTGACTATAAAGGCATCTGGAAGGGGTCTAACAGCAACCAATTTTCCATCTTTCTTTATTTGGAGACCATCCATCTGATTGATTGGGAGGAGGATGGTAAGTGCGGAGGCATCACAATGGGAATTAATGCCGATAACTTGCTCTGGTTGCGGACAAGGAGGATAATAATTCATCCTTAATTATTGTACCCCGTTTCCAAACAACTCTTTCATATCATTAGGATCCATTCTTAGAGCTTTAGCCATTTGATCAAGGATTTTCAGGGCAAGATTTTTCAGTTCTGATAAGTAAACTTCCAAGTCATCTCTGCATGCAAAAAACAATATATATTCCAGTAATTATTATTGGATGGAATATACTATATGACAAAAATCTTCGCTTTGATTTGCCTTCGGATCTTAAACGAACAAAAAAACATAGAACCTGAATGGAAGAGGCAACTTGGGCAACAAGTGGAGTTTCCTCAGATAAGTTGGGAGAGTGAACAAAGTAAAGCCGTATCCCCAATCAAGCTTCTGCTCTTCAGACGCAATAAAGAGCTGCCCAAATCCCTCAATATCTCCTGGTTGTTGCCAAAACTTCCTTTTCTCATCAATTGGCAGATCAAAGAAGTCTAGAGTCTCTGCTTTCACTTTCTCCACCAATGAACATCTCACTCCATGATTTATCAACTGCATATATGCAAATAAAATCAAGATGTTCTTTCCGTAAATGGTTCATGTAGGAAATTTAAAGTTGAGGGAAAACTACTAAAGAAACTGATAATCAAAACGCTAACAAAAACAACGATATACTAGTGTCGGTTTACTGCGTTTCCCATCAAGTGAGTAAATCGACACCAACTTACCTTCTTTCAGTCAACATTTTGACCAATTCTATTGTCTGAATATCGCTGCTCAATTATTATGTACCTGAAAGAAACCCCAGTCTTTGCATGCACGGTCAAGCTTCTCAAGCTCTGAGTCATCCCCAGAGACCAGCTTGTGCATGTCGATGACTGGAAGTTGTTCTGCTGAAGATTCGTCGTTGCGAATCAAGGGATGGTCTATCTCAGGGCGGACATAACGTGGAGGAACAGTGGTCAGTGGCTAATTATTTGCGAGCTCCAGAATCGAAGGCTCCACGAGAGAACTCGCAATAACTGTTGCTTTTGCCTCCATATTATATAGGTTTAGATTATCTGATTTCTAGCTATTACCTTTTTGTTTTTCCTCCTCTCGCCTGCAGACTCATCTGGTTTGTGTTTTAACAAGAAACTCTTAAATAAATACTACTCTGGATGAACTATACTCTAGTTGGGTGTAATAAAATATTAATTTTATTATAAAATTTGAGAGAATCCTGACAACTGTCCATACTTTGGGTATTAGAATTTTTATAATCTGTGCAAATAATTAAAGTGCTGATTTATTTATTTTGCGCACTTATTTAATAAATTTTAAAAATTAATATTCACTCTTGTATATTCTTTTAAATACTAAAAAACCTCTCTATTTATATCTTACCATCATTTATCCAATTTTATTTTTGTATTAAGAAAAAAAACTTCATTCTATATAACTATATTGTATATAATATAATATAATTGATAACTGATTAAATTTTACTAGAGAGTTGCAGACTAGTTAGAGTCCAATTTGTATTTCTAATTGGCATTTTCAAGCACCAACAATATGCAGCTGGTTTTTTCATTTTTTTTCGAATTTACATTTTTATTTTTTTAAAATTAAGTAACATTATTTTTTAATGTTACTTATTTTTTCTGCATAAACAATTTTTTATTTTCAATTTCTGTAGCTGGTAACTTGTGGGTACTTATTAAACCTTTAATATTTTCTTTTACAATTGATGATTTAGATTTGTTATTCAAGAAAGTTATCGGGTTTAAATAAGATTATTGAATTTGAGTGTGTGTTAAATGGTGTCAAATATTCCTTTGATTATGACTTGTGTAGCTGCTAATCATGAAAGATTTTACAATAAAATAGTATTCTTATCCATGTAGTCTCTCACATTGTGTGGTTAAATTTTAAATAATCTCACTGAATTGCCATTTTGAAACGTAAAACCAGGCTGACCACACAAATTTATGTACACGTTTTTTTTTTCCAAATACTGTTTCGTTGTAAAATGGTAAATTAGATATAGATAGACACATAGACAACAATGACAAAATGGACCACTGTAGCTATGAAGTTCTCGTCCCCAAACTAGAAGTTATGAAATTATTGGGATATTTTTTTGTTGATCGGTCCGTGTCATTGGTAGAAATTACGAAATTTAGAGGGGACCATGACTTTTTAAAATGCATCATTAATTTAAATTTATTTTTGTTTCATCTTGACTAAGGGCTCATTTACGATTACTATTGAGACTCTAAAGTAATTTTAAAAGGTTAAAATCTAAAGTATTTAGTAATTTTTTTAAAATCAATCTTGATAAAACTGTTAGCCTAAAGGACTATACATAATGTAATTTTGATGATAACAAACATGTGTCTTAAGTGATTTAATAAATATTGTATTTCACATTTTCACTAGTTTTTTAAGGATAATATTTATGTAAGTAAATCAAGTGAAATCAAGTTGAAGACACTCAACGGACAACGGCGAAATCAAGAATAAAGTTTAGAGCTCAACGGATAAATTATTGCGATAAATTTTTGTTAAGCCGATATGATTTAATTGATGCATGATTTAGCATTTGAGAAACTCAAGAGATTAATTTAAATAATTACTTTTCATAAACTAAAAGGTTTTATTTTTATAAGATAGAGTATTTTGTGGATTTGAGTAATTTTGACTTAAATGAAAAGTTTTACAATCTTTGAATTTAATAAGTATTATTTTGAATTCCGGTGTTGGACCTTTTTGCAAATATTTGAAATGTTTTGGGTCATACTATAATTTATAAAAGTTTGAGGATCCGAATGTAATCCAAACATTTGAAATCCAAAATTGGATAGAGAGTGAGCGGCTAACCGCCTGAGGAGGCTAGTGGCTTGCAGCCCGAGGAAAATCTCATATTTTCAAATTTTAGACTAAAGTGAAAGGTTTTGAGAACTTTAAAATGGGTAATATACTAAATTTTAAAAAGGACTTCTTTAAAAAATACTATTATACTTGGGGCCGTATCATAATTTCAAAAAGTCTTGGGAATGATAATTATTATTTAGAAATTCTGAAATTAGACATGTTTGCAAAGTTTAATGACATTGTGGGCCATAGTGTAGTTACAAAAAGTTTTGGGCAAAAATCTAATTTTGTTAACAGTATTACTGTAGCAAAATTCAAATTTAACGGTAACATCATTGTTCTGGGTGGCTAGCTGGATAAATCAAGCGGCTAACCGCTTGATTGTGAGAATTTACTTATGACGGCTAGTTTTTGGGCTTTACCTATAAAAAATCAACTCCAAATTCATTTTAGAGGCTCTAGCAAGCACAAACAAGTTTAAACAACATACTTTGAGCTTTCAATTTGTAAATCATCGTAGATTAAATCTTTATTGTGCTATTATTTGCATATCCACTCTAAAAGAGAGTTATTTGTTGTAATAATTATTTTCTCATCAAATTTGTGAGAGTATAAGTGTGAGAAACACTTGAGTGAAGAGACTGTGAGGTAATTTCTTAGTTGTAAAGGTTTATTGACACCTTGAAAGTCAATTGTAAAGAACTTGAAGCCTTAGGAGGCTTGGATAGTGAAATTCTCGAGTTTGGCTTGCGTGGAGGCGTGGACGTAGGCGGGGATTGCCGAACCACGTAAAAATTATTGTATTTGCTCTCTCTTCCCTTACTCTTTTATTATTGTGCATTATTCAACTTATTATTATTTATTTGATTAAGACGATAGATTAAATTATTGTGCGAATTGTTTAGCATAATTTTTAAAATCTCAATTCACCCCCCTCTTGGGTTGCATAACTTGCATTTCAAAAATTTGATTTTAAAAATTAATTTTATACTTAATACAATTTTATATATATCTTTACATATTTTACATAAAACCAAAATTATCTTTAATTGCTTAACAAATAAAATCAGAAAATTTAAGTTCATTATTATTTTGATTTATTTTTTTCTTCACGTATCTTCACTCCAATTCTTTTCCTATTTATTTTCAATTCCATCAATAATTCTCAATAAATAAATGTTCGTTCAATCCTTATATTTTAAATTAAGTGTCTATTTAGTCTCTATATTTTTTAAAAACACCTCAAGATATTTTTACTATTAAATATGTGACATTTTGCCCATATTTTTCCTTGCCATTATAGTAATAATACCCATGCTACAATCTTGAGAGCATTAATTAATTTATCCATAAAAAAAGTTAATTAACAAATTAACCAATAATTATCAAGAAACCCCACTCTCTGCATTCAAGATCAAACTTCTCAAGCTCTGAATCATATCCAAAGAGCAATTTCTGCTGGTCGATGACCGGAAGTTGTTCTGTTGAAGAATTGTCGTCGTTGCAAATCATTACACCTTTTACATCACGGCGAACATATCGTGGTGGAACTTTAGTCATCATTGGCTTCACTGCCTGCTCCTTAATCGAAGGCTCCGCGGGAGAACTTGCTATCGTTGTTGCTTTTGCTGCCATCGTTTTTGACTAATTACCCTTCTTTCTTCTCCAAACTCTTGTGATTAAACAAGACTACACAGAGTTCTCAATTATTCAAGTAGAGTCATTTGAAAAATATTGCTTTAAATAGTAAAGAAGATATTTTATACATTAATTGATCAAATAGATAACTAAATACCTACGACTTGGTAAAGGCACCAACTCCTTGACGGAAGTGAAGTAGTGGTATTCGCGGATTAAATTTTATGGATTGGATTAGATTTATAATTTTATGGATTATAAATTGTTAATCTAATTTAATCCACAGATTGATAAAATTCAAATAAAATCCAATCTATATGTCAGTAAATCGGATGCAAATTTAACCTAATTCATATCCAATTCACCATTTTATGGGTTAGTTTGTAGGTTAAGAATTTTTAATTCTGTCAAATTTAAAATTGAATAAGATTTAAATAAATTAATTATTTAAATAAAGCCAGAATAATACGTTCAAAGTTTTAAATATATCGCAACAAAAAGAAAAAAATCTCATTTGTTTAGATTAATACATAAAAATTAACTAAAATTATGAAAACTAACTGTTTAGGAAGTTATATTTGCTTATTTAATTATTTTTTATTTTATATTATCATGGATAATACATAATATGCTATTGATGTAACTACATTTTAAACTTATTTTGTTATTAGTAAGTAGTAATGCCACATTTACAAGTTTAATTTTTTAATTAAATAATTTTTATTTTATTTTTTTGCGAATTCGTAGATTTTTACGAATTTATAGAAGTAAACATATATACATCCATTGACTGTGAATTTTTGAATTATTAATTCAATCCAATCCATCAATCCATA
Source organism: Citrus x clementina (assembly GCF_000493195.1). Taxonomy (NCBI): domain Eukaryota; kingdom Viridiplantae; phylum Streptophyta; class Magnoliopsida; order Sapindales; family Rutaceae; genus Citrus; species Citrus x clementina. Next base: position 23,934,204 of record NW_006263303.1, on the reverse strand, counting down.
AATCAGATTGGATTTTGAACACCCCTAAAGTGAAGAAGAGTTTATTAATTTATTATTTTTTTCGGATGGATTTTAATTCTGATTTGGGGTGGGTTCGATTCGGTTTTCCAAACTGAGCCGAACCAAAATTTATGTTAATTAGATTTAATTTCGGTTTTATGAATAAATAAAATAATTCTAAACATTAAAATCATGCACACATGACACATCCACCATCTCTCTCTATCATACTAATTACTAGCCGACACACACACACACCCCCTCACCATCTGTCTCACTCTCGCCAATACACACATTCCATCCACCACTGTCCCTTATCAGCCAGCCTGTCGCCGTCATCGTCGCCATCGCGCTTGTGTCAGCCTGTCGTCGTCGGCGCAGCCAGCCTGTCTTAGTCCATCCGGTCTTGCTCGTGTCGTCGGTAGCCCGCTGTCGCGTCGCTGGAGTTGTGTAACTTGTGTTTAATTTTTTATTTATTCGTTGATTTTGTGTAACTTGCGTCGCTGGAGACTGGAGTTGTGTAACTTGTGTTTAAAACGCTTAAGCATTTTTCAAATTTGGACGTCTGACCGCACTGCGTGAGCAAAATTATTCAGCATAAAGGATATATACATTAACCAACAAAGTGTTGGCTCCACTGGCAATGGAGTCCCCTTAAGTGGCTTGACTGGATTTGCTCCTCAGTTCGAGTCGCAGGGAAATTACCTTTGTTGGGAAAACTTGTGCCTCCCGGTTCGAGTGGGGATTTCTAATCTAGGTTGTGGTACGGGCTTAAAGGTGCTTCCCACGGTTGGGACTCTCCCCAAAATACCTTGTGGATAAGAAAAAAAAATATATATATACACATTAGGTTTGCACGTGGCCTGACTTGTTTTTTGGAGATTAGGTTTGCACGTGGTCTGACTTGTTTTTTGGAGAATAGGTTTGCACGTGGCCTGACTTATTTTTTGGAATTTTGTTGGATCTTGATCCCGTACATAATGATCTAAGTAATATTAACCTAATAAATATTCTCAACTAATGTGTAATAATATCTTCAACATTTATCAATATTTATATTTTACTCTTTAATAATAATATTTAAAAAAAATCACGTGTTGGAAAAGCCAATTACATGTATTATTTTTGTCAATTTTTGTTGATATAAGATGTAAAGTCAATGCACGCTTAAGCATTTTTCAAATGTGGATGTCTGACCACACTGCTTGAGCAAGATTATTCAGCATAAAGGATATATACATTAGGTTTGCACGTGGCCTGACTTGTTTTTTGGAATTTTGTTGGATCTTGATCCCTTACTTAATGATCTAAGTTATATCAATTATAGAATTACACAAAGTCTGTGCTTATCTAGTGCAACTCTATGATCGATGTAACTTATATAATTATATAAGAAATCTCTTATTTTTTATTGACATTTTAAAATACTAATGTCTCACATTCAAGAAAAGTGGGAGCAATTTTCTTTGCATTTGATTTGAAATTAGTCATACGTTATATTTAATTACAATTTATAGTTGAATAAACTAAATCTTAAATTAAATTATGCGATACATGAATAGCTAATTCAAATTAAAAAAAAGGTTCATAAAGTGTTTCTCTATATAAAGGAGACATACAAAGTTTTTTTTATGAAAAAGCACTATGTTGTCTTATTAAAAAAAAATAACAGTCTTTTTATAACTTTTTACTTTTGTCTAATATTTCTTCATCAATTTACTTTTACTATTTTTTAAACAATGTTGGATGTTTGATATAATTTTTCCATATAAAGTGAACGAAAAAATAGACCACAGTGAGTGGAAGAAAAATATTATAAACTTTTTCCATGAAATAGCACCATGTGTTATACAATTAATATGATTTTAAAGGGACCATCATAAACATCATCTTTCCAAAAGAAATTGAAAACTGTCATCTTTTAAACCTTCCAGGCAAACAAATTAATTTTCATGCCCAATAGAAGGAAGTCAAATTTGTTGAAAATACGCCAATCTCAATTGTAGGTTCAAATCAGGTCCTAGGACAACAATTGAAACTGCAGATATATATAAATCGACAAAGAAACATAGAATATACACATAATTTATTATGTAATTTTATTTTAACTTTTCTACAAGTTATAATTCACACACAAATAGAAGTTACACAACTCCGTAGACTTATTTAAGTTTATCCATTGGAGTATACACAGCCCAGCAAGTCTAAACACAATCCAACAGAATAAGTTCACAACTTAATTGACTTATTTTATCAGAATGGACTCCGTGTAATCTCGTCATGTAACTGGTAGCAATCAACAACTTTTAAGTGCCCTGGTCTTGAATCTTCAAGAAATCAATAAAAGACTTTCCACGCAGCTCAGTTGAAAAAAACCTTTTGAAGTAATCTACCACATTTATTTTTTTAAACAATGCTGGAGTCTTCGGAGTAATAAGACTTGGTGCTGGACCCAATTCTCCATCTAATTTCGGATTGTAAAATGTAGCAAAAGATAACCTTTCCTTTACTGAGTTTACAGTCGCACGATGTTCGATACTACGATAAGTTCCATTGGTAAAAATCTACAAGATCATAAAGTAAAAAATATAAAAAGAACATAAATAAATAGATGAAACCAATTATCATCTACATATCCCATGCTAACAACATAATTTTTATCGCAAGCAAGGTGTCCCAACCCCTTTTTTTTTTTAATGAATTCGGTGTTAGTTGACTTTATTTTCCATCATTAACACAAATTATACAATAATTATACTCCACTTACAATGAAAGACACGTCACATATCACATGACATTACTAGAGATACAAAAAATATAGCATTAGTCATCATAGGCTATAGAAAATGACAAGTATTACCTCTAATGCGTCGCCAATATTTACTACAAAGGCATCCGGGAGGGGTTTAACAGCAACCCATTTTCCATCTTTCTTAATTTGGAGACCATCCATCTCATTGACTTGGAGGAGGACGGTGAGTGCGGCGGCATCACAATGAGAATTATGGCCGACAACTTGTTCTGGTTGCGGACAAGGAGGATAATAATTCATCCTTAATAATTGCATCCCGTTTTCAAACAACTCTTTCATGTCATTGGGATCCATTCTTAGAGCTTTAGCCATTTGGTCAAGGATTTTCAGGGCAAGATTTTTAAGTTCTGTCAAGTAAACTTCCAAGTCATCTCTGCATGCAAATTACGATATACAGTCCAGTAATTATCATAAGATAGAATATACTATATAGCAAAACTCTACGCTTCAAATATAGAACCTGAATGGAAGAGGCAACTTGGGGAACAAGTGGGGTTTCCTCAGATGAGTTGGGAATGTGGTCAAAGTAAAGCCGTATCCCCAATCAAGTTTCTGCTCTTCAGACGTAATAAAGAGCTGCCCAAATCCCTCAATATCTCCTGGCTGTTGCCAAAACTTCTTTTTCTCATCTATTGGAAGATTAAAGAAGTCTTGAATCTCTGCTTTCACTTTCTCCACCAATGAACTGCTCACTCCATGATTCATCAACTGCATGTATGCAAATTAAAGCAAGATGTCCTTTCCATATATACATGGTTCATAAAGGAAATTCTGAAGTGCAGGAAACAAAATGATTTTTATGGAAAAAGCCAAAGAAACGGAGAGCTGATAAAATGCGAACAAAAACAACGATAAATTAGTCTCTGTTTACTGTGTTTACAATCAAGTGACTAATCCGGTACCGATTTACTTCCTTTTTGTCAACGTTTTGTCTAATTTTTATTATCTGAATATCACTCCTAAATTGTTATGTACCTGACAGAAACCCCACTCTTTACATGCACGGTCAAGCTTCTCAAGCTCTGAGTCATCTCCAGAGAGCAACTTGTGCATATCAATGACTGGAAGTTGTTGTGCTGAAGAATCGTCGGTGCGAATCAACGGATGGTCCATCTCAGGGCGAACATAACGTGGAGGAATTGTGATGAGTGGCTTATTATGTGCCAGCTCCAGAATCGAAGGCTCCACGAGAGAACTCCTAATATCCGTCGCTTCTGCCTCCATATTATATAGATTTCGATTATCTGATTTCTAGCTATTTCTTTCTTTTCTTCTTCCCTCTCCTGCAGACTCAGCTGGTTTGTGTTTAACAAGAAACTCATATATAAATAGTCCTTTGGATGTACTGTAATCCACTTAGGTGTAATAAAATAATAATTTTGTTATAAAAATTCAAGAGGATCCTGACTTCTGTCTTGATATGATCATATGTAGAGCAAATAATTTAGGTGTTGATTAGTAGATAATGAATTAAAAAAATAAAGAAGTTAAATTTTATCTTTACACTATCACTAAATGATATATGACTGGAGATCTTTAAAGCTTCAGTAAAGTTTAGATTAGGGCTAGATAAATAATCCGATTCGACCCAACTAATCCAAAAAATATCGGGTTCAGTTCGGATCGAATTATTAACCTAATCCAATCGGTGGTAGAAACAAACCCGATTAGATCGTGATCGGATTGGATTAAACCCAATCCACTCTGAAAATCCAATCGGGTTGGTCCCTTACAAAAAAAAGGAAAAAATGAGCTAACCTAATTGATCATTTCAATTTACAAGCACAAAGTACAAACAAGCGAACATCGTGGTATCCTTTTCACACACAGAGCACAATGGCACTTCACACACACAACACAACATAGGGGCAGCACACCACACATAGTCACATACGCAGTGGCAGCCGGCGGCACTCACCAAACATAGCATGGCAGACGGCAGTCATGGCAGAGCAAAGCAGCCCTAATGCGATCCGTAACTTGCCTACGCATTCTGCTGTCATGTACCACGACTGCTGCTGGCACTCCGATCTGCAGCTCTCCACCGCTAAATGGTTTGCCTTGTAAGAAACCTAAAAGATTTAATTTATCCCTAAGATATTGTATTAATTTCTTCTCGTTGTACCATAAATATTTGGACGGGGTTTGAGTTTAATTTTTTTCCAACAATTCTTTTCTTTGATCGGCAAAATTTGATATGATATATTAGGTAAAATTCGATTAATCATCCAATTGACCTAAATTTTTTACCCGAATTTTTTATTCAATTTGATTTGAATATATTCAAATTGGTTTAATTCGATTCAATCCAAAAATTAGATCGGGTTGATCCAAACTCGATTTATATCCAGCCCTAGTTTAGATCAAGAGAAGATCCCATTCCATTTATTAAAGGGTACACCATTCAACATTAAGACAATTGAAATAATGTTAGGGTTTATTTGTTTTTATATCTAAAGTCTTAATTGGGCTTAATTTAAGATATTTTGATATTTTGGCTTGTTTGCCTTTGTCTCTGAAAGTTTTATTGTTAGACATTTTTATCTGAATAAAAAAAGTAAAATTTCACTTTTATCTGAATTAATAAAATGTTTGAATGGAAACTCAACTTTTTTTCTCCCAAATACCCTCATTAGATGTATTTATTTTCTACTTACCTATTAGATGTCATATCACAAATTTTCTTGATATCAAATTTTACTTCGTATCAAGTATTTAACATAAATTCATTTTGAATTTAATTTTTTTTTATAATTAGATAACATCTTTTTTATGTATAAATATTATGTTAAATTGTAAAAATTAATGTTATCAAAATTATTTTTCATAAATTATATATGAGTTACTTCCCTTGTAAATATTTATAACATATAAAAACTATTGTACTAGAAAACACCATAAATATATATATGTTTAAGCTTCAAGTATATATAACACTTTCAAGGTCATCAGTGTAAAAATATTAGATTTAAAATGTTTTGAGTTTAATAAGTACAAACAACTTACCACTTACACCTAGATGTCAAAAAAAAATATATATATATTATTTTGACATAGGCATTCAGACCCTTTCAAACTTTAGCAACATTCATACCTCTTTCAGATTTAAGATAAAAGAAAAAAAAAAAAAAGAACGCCAACTTAATGTTGGGCTATTTGCAATCTAGATTTTACTTTGAATACCACTTTATTCTGTACTCTCATTCTCATTTAATAAATTTTAAAAATTGATTTTACTGAGCACATTCTTTTAAATACCAAAATAATCCTCCATTTATATCTTACATCTCACCCAATTTAATTCTTTACTAAGAAAATGAGTCTTACCCAAAATAATCCTACTATCACTTGTATCATATCCTAATGCCATTATAGATTTCACAGTGGAATACTAGTCTTATCCATGTAGTGTCACATTGTGTGGTTTAGCTTTAGATTGGTACTAATCCCACTAGATTGGCATTTTGAAATATAAAACCAGGCTGACCACACAAACTTGTGTACTCGATTTTGTTTGGGTTTTTTCCTCCACGAGTGTTACGTCGTAAAACAGCAAATTAGATATAGACAAATATAAAACAATGAAAAAAAATAGACAATTGCGCCTATCAAGTTCACGTGCCCAATCATAAAACTTACGAAACTATTGGGATATTTTATTGTTGATCGGTCCGCATCGTTGGTAGAAATCACGAAATTTAGAAGAGGACCATGGCTTTTCAAAATGCATTATTAATTTAAGTCCTTTAAATTTAAATTCATTTTTGTTTTATCCAAGTAATTGAATAAGCACTCATTTGGGATTACTATTTTGACTTAAAAATAATTTTAAAATATCAAAATTTAAGTTTTGTTTGGTAATTTTTTTAAAAGTATTGGTAAATCTAATTTTGAGAACAAATGTTATACTTAATACAATTTTAAATATATTCTTACATAAAATCAAAATTATTCTTAATTAATTAAAAAATAAAATAAAAAATTCAAGATCACTATTATTTTTATTCATTTATTTCTTCATGCACGCTTTCTACCCCAATTCTTCTTCTTTTGTTTTTCTATTCCATCAATAATTCTCTAATACTGCAAATATCATTCCTGCAAGATCATCACTGAGTATGTGTTTCACGACTTTATTTTTTAATTTATCAATATTCAATAAAATTTAAGGTAAACATATATGTGTGTGTGTAATAAAATTAAAAGTTCACAACTTAATAATTAATTCACTCATTTTATTGGTATGGACTCCATATAATCTTATCATGTAATTCAAAACAATCAACAACTTTTAACCGCCTAATTTTGAATCCTCAAGAAATCAATAAATGACTTTCCACGCAGCTCGCTTGAAAAGAATCTTTTCAAGTGATCTACCACACTTATCCTCTTAAATAATGCTGGAGTCTTTGGAGTAATAAGACTCAGTGCTGGACCCAATTCTCCATCTGATTTTGGACTGTAAAATGTACCAAAAGATAACCTTTCCTTCATTGAGTTTACAGTGCACGATGTTCAATATTACGATAAGTTCCATTGCTAAAAATCTGCAGGATCATAAATTGAACCAAAAAAAAAAAAAAATTAACGAGTATAATCAAGAAGAGGAAGAAATTAGATGAAACTAGTCATCAACTATATATCCTATGCTAACAATTAACTTAGTTTTTATTGCAAGCGACGCGTCACCAATTATTTCTAGATTCGCATTTAGTTGACTTTATTTTCTATTATTAATACAAATTATACAATAATTCTACTCTACTTACTAATAAAAGACACGTCAGATGTCACGTAACATTATTAGAGGGAAAAATGCTTGGTGAAGAAAAACACGAGAGAAAAACGAGAGAAATAAAGAATAAAATGGTAGAGAGAAAGTGAGTGGGTAGAGAGAGAGAGGACAAAATTCTCTCTTCTTTCTCTCGTGCTTCTCTACACCTACCACTGCTCTTACTAGAGATACAAACTACGGAGAGACATAGCCTTACTTATCATAGGCCGTAGAGAAAGACAAGTGTTAACCTCTAAAACGTCACCAACGTTGACTATTAAGGCATCAGGAAGGGGTTTAACAGCAAACCATTTTCCATCTTTCTTAATTTGGAGACCATCCATCTCATTGATTTGGAGGAGGATGGTGAGTATGGAGCCATCAGAATGAGGCTTAAAGCCGAGAACTTGCTCTGGTTGCGGACAAGGAGGATAATAATTCATCCTTAATGATTGCATCCCGTTTTCAAACAGCTCTTTCATGTCATTGGGATCCATTCTTAGAGCTTTAGCCATTAGGTCAAGGATTTTCAAGGTAAGATTTTTAAGTTCCGTTAAGTAAACTTCCAAGTCATCTCCGCATGCAAATAATAATATATAGTCCAGTAATTATCATAAGATAGAATATACTATATAAGAAAAGTCTAAAATTTAAGTATAGAACCTGAATGGAAGAGGCAACTTGGGGAACAAGTGGGGTTTCCTCAGATGGGTTGGGAGAGTGAACATAGTAAAGCCGTATCCCCAATCAAGCTTCTGCTCTTCAGACGTAATAAAAAGCTGCCCAAATCCCTCAACATCTCCTGGCTGCTGCCAAAACTTCTTTTTCTCATCAATTGGAAGATTAAAGAATTCTTGAATCTCTGCTTTCACTTTCTCCACCAATGAACTGCTCACTCCATGATTCATCAACCGCATATATGCAAATTAAAGCAAGATGTTCTTTCCATATATACATGGTTCATAAAGGAAATTTTGAAGTTCTGGAAACAAAATGATTTTTATGGAAAATGCTAAAGAAACGGAGAGCTGATAAAATGCTGACAAAAACAACGATAAATTAGTCTGTTTAATGGGTTTACAATCAAGTGACTAATCCGGTACTGATTTACTTTGTTTTTTGTAAACGTTTTGTCTAATTTTTATTATCTGAATATCACTGCTAAATTGTTATGTACCTGAAAGAAACCCCAGTCTTTACATGCATGGTTCATATAGGAAACTTAAAGCTCAGGAAGTAAAATGATTTTTATGGAAAATGTAAAAACACTGAGACCTGAAAAAACGCTAACCAAAGCAATGATTTGCAATCAATTAAGTATTTTCATTATATGAATATCACTGCTCAATTATTATGTACCTGAAAGAAACCCCACTCTTTACTGTTGGGAAAATATGCTCTTTAAAAGCATATGTGTTTATTTAATTGTAATAAACAATTTTCTGATTAATAAAATAAATGAGGTATTTTATTCAAATATCTTAATTGCATTAATATTTGTATTAAAGTCCATTTAATCATATTATATGTATTTATGTGATCACCATGTGGATTCACAGAAGACATAAATACAAGTTATCTTATGATTAAATAAATTTAGTTCGCAGTTGATAAATAAAGTTGGGCACTTTATTTAGGTATAGACTGTAATAAATTCATTGAATGATTTGTCTTAATCATGTATGAATTTATTGATGTAGTACGACTACATTGAACAGGATCACATATGAAATTTAATTAACTTTGTAATAACTGTCAGACTTATTAAATCTCATAGGCGTTGATTTTACTGTAATCTTAATCTTGAGTTAATTATGATTTCATGATTGTGATTGTTATTTCATTTGAGTTACCAATGGGCACGACACATCCTTGTGGTCAAGATTACCCGGTATCTTGGTGGGAGCAATTATGAGTATTGGAGTTATGGATTAACAATATAGAATTTGTACAACACATCTCTTGATAGGTTTTCGGTACTTGATCATAGAATTCTCTGGCCAGAGTGTGTCAACATATTTAGTATGTTGAAAATGATCATTAGAGAAAACCAGTAAGGATCAAGGAATAAGATGTTATTAAATTGATTGGACAGTTGAGATATCAATTTAATTAACGATGTGGTACAAAGGATTGTGCAGTAAAGAAATCAATGTGGCTTGGGACGAATTATTATTCGAGCATACAATTATGGAAGTCAGTTCCAATCTTTTAGTGGAGTAGATTTGGAATTAAATAATTGGGCTAGTTTAATTACAGGCCTAATTATTGTAGCCACTATTGTATGTTCCCAAATGATCCCCGGGTTAGCTCATTTAATTGATTGCACCACTGCTGGACTAATAAGCAAGATAACTAGCTATTTGGGTCAAAAGCCTAAATATATCATTTAGTGGGAGGCTCCATTTAATAAGCTTATGTGTAAGGGGCCTTATGTTATTTTACATGGTGGGTCCCCTATTAAATGAAAAGTAACGTGAGTTTTATTTTGGGGGAATCCTTGGAGCCTAGGGTTTTCACTAAAGGGAGATATATAAGGCTTATTTTCCCAAAAAGGAGAGGGAGAAGCCACTTTATACAAATCAGAGAATAAGATTTTTCTCTCCATTATTGAGAGAAAAATTTTCTCGTGCTAGTTGCTTTGGTAGTGATAAAGGCGCCCACACGTCAAGTGCAGATCGAACCTGAGTCATAACCTGGAAGATCATTGGAGACAGTTCGTGATCTAACAAGCGTGGTGGTGACGGATCGTGATCTAACAGGAGTGGTGGTGGCGGATCGTGATCTAGGAGCCTAAATCACTTCAGCGGAAAAAGCAAACTCAGATTTACAAGGTACGATTTCTAGAATACGAATTCTATATATTATATGAGAGCGATCTTCAAAAGGTTTTATAAAAATTTAAAAACCTGATTTTTCCCCAACAATTGGTATCAGAGCCATCTCATATTAATATATAAGAATTTCGTATGAAATCATTCTTGAAATTTATGTATTAGAGTGGCACAATTTATTCAGATATATATTAATTGTTTAATATATGAATAAAGCATGTTTTGGTTTGTCTT
>NW_006263303.1:23909440-23923411 GCF_000493195.1 Citrus x clementina | reverse complement strand
AAATCACCGAAGCATCATCACTGGAAAACGAGCGCAAACAATCGAGGCCGGAAATTTCAGCAACGAGGGGCCAGCAGCACACGCTGCTGCGCGAGCAGCGCGCGGCCAGCAGCACATGCTGCCAGCAGCGCGCGCTGCAACGCAAGCGTGCACGCAGCAGCAGCGCGCAGCAGCCAGCGCGCGCGGGAAGCGTGGCTTGTGCGCGCAGCACGCGATGGCACAGGCTGCTCGCGCAGCAAACAGCGCGCGGGGCCAGCGTGGCCAGCAGCGCGCGCGAGTTTGATGCGTTTCCGGCGACGCGGTGGCAGGTGGTTCGATGTCGGAGATGCGTCGGAGGTCGGCTGGCATCTGAACAGTGGTGGAGGTTTTTGGAGATGGCGGCTGGGGAAGAGAGAAAGAAAAATATGGATTTAGGGTTTCATGGTTTTTATCATTGAGGTCCCTATGGCTCCATAATTTTTTCTTTTGGGTAGACACGTTTAAGTTTTTTGCATTTAAGTCCAAAAACAGTTTTGGGCTTTGTGAATCCTAGCTTTAGGCCCAATTTCAATTGGGTTTAATGGATTATAATGCATAGATAAAATTGAACACATTAAATCTATTTTTGGTCCAAAAGTTTTATTTTAATAAAATTATTTATTTATTTATTTATTTCTTTTTAAAATTAAAAATTGGACCAATTATAAATTTAAAAGCCCAATTTCCCCTAGTCCATTAACAAAGACAAGATTATGGAAGATGGACATTGACAAGAAGCCCAATGAAGATTAGGCTTAGGGTTAATGTATTTTTCATTATTAGGAAAGCCATGAATTAAGATTATTTAATTGTTTTTCTATATGTTATGTTTTGGATGATAACATGCCATGATAACATGTCATATAGAATAGGTAGTGCCACTCTATGCATAATGATACATGTCATTCATTAATAATGAATTTCATTATATTGTTTGAAATTTGCGTATGCTTAATAATATTTGATATCATCTAGATAATATTATAGGAAGCATGCAATTAACAATATGTATGTTTTAAAAAGGAAAAACCAATTTTAAAATATTGAGTGGGAGAGGGAAAATTCAAGATAATTTTCCCACGGGCTCCATTGTTAGTTCAATAATAAAATTATATATATACCTCGACTTCATGATACGGTGATGCTCCCTTCGGAGGGTATATATATTAGATATTTTATTTGATGAACTTCTTCAAAGATAAAATTGAAATATTTTTCAATCGATTGTTCACCCCAACGGTGACTATTGATATGAAAAATACGTAGATTGAAACAATGGTTATACACTCAACTAAAATTTGTTATTAACCTTCCCAACGAAGCTCTGTTAACAAATTTAGGTCCAAAGGGATAACGATAATTATTTATCATGTCTCTACATGAAAGTAAATAATCCAATGGATAATTGGGTCTAGTAAGTGTAGACATGACTTCCCCAACGGATAGCTTGTCAAAGCGGTACTAGATTATCGTTACAATAAATTAAAATGCATTTATGGTTTTTTGCATTTTTGTCATTTATTGTGAATATTGTTTCAAAGTATTTATGCATGTGTATTTTTTTTTTTCAGAAAATGTCTTCCATCAACCCATTATTATTTATCCTTGTTAAAAATGAACTCACTGGCGAAAATTATTTAGATTGGAAACGCAATCTATTTAATATTCTCACTGCTAAGGGAAGCAAATATGTGTTGACCCAGCCTTGCCCTCCTGAACCATCGTTATACGATTATAGAAATCAGAGGGAGCCTTATGAGAAATGGTGCGAAGCTAACAAAATGGCTAAGCGCTATATATTGGCTTCGATTTCTGTGGAACTGCATAAGAAACATCGGAGCATGGAAACAGCCACTGAAATAATGGCTAGTCTTCATCAGATGTTTGGGCAAAATACCCATTTTGCCAGAGAAGCAGCATTAAAACGTATTACGGATACTCAGATACTCAGATGGAAGAGGGCACAAAAGTTCGTGATCATGTCCTCAAAATGATGGACTATTTGAATGAGGTAGAGATTCATGGTGATAAATCAAAGATTAACATGGTGATTGAATCTTTACCTGATACATTCAAAGAGTTTAAGGTCAGCTATATCTTAAACAATAAAGATATGACCTTAATTGAATTAATGCACGAACTACATGCTATAGAAGAATTTTATCATAGCAGAAAACTTCCTGAAAAAGGATTCTCTTCAAGGCTTAAGTCAAAAGACAAGAATGAGCAAGCAAGAGTTGGGATCGGCAAACTGTCCATTAAAAGAAGTGGCAAGCCAAAAGGCAAGTGTTACAAATGTGGACAGAAGGGTCACTGGAAGAAAGATTGTCCTAAGATTATTAAAATCAGGTATAGGAAATCTTTAAGCTTCCTAATTAGTTCAGATTTCTATTGATTCATACAATAATGAATTCTGAGATAACTAATCTTATTTGTAATTCATTTATTTGGTTTTCAGGAAACCAAGAGATTAAGTGAAGAAAGCTTCAAATAGCAGTTGAGGATGTGCTAGTTTATATCAATTGAAAGACTAGATCAATTTTACAAGACTTTAGTTTTGATATTTGTCTTTATTTTTCCAAATATTAGAGGAATTTAATTTCAGTGGCTTGTTTTAATAAACAGGAGTACACTGTTATTTTTGGATCCTCTGTTTATTACTTATTTTGGTTATTTATAAAGACAATTTATATCATAAAAGTACATTGATCTATTCAAAGTAAGATATAATGATTAAAAGTATATGCATTTATCTAAGAAAAGAAATGTTTCTTCTAACCAAAAATCACCTCTGATAGTTATGCTTAAGTCATATAAACTATAATAAGATTTTAAGAAAATGATTAATGATAGACTTGTTGGCCTATTAAGATTGATCATTGTAACTCTATAAATCTTATTTAGAAAAGTAATATGACAAGGATACTCTTTATGAGCTAAAAGCATAACATTGTATTTGATGATTTAGCGCATACAAATGTATACGGACTAATCAGTTTACATGTTATAAGAGGTTATGAGTATTCTATCAATCTAGTTGATGAATATTCATTTTATGTTTGTCTAAATGAGTCATGATTCCATTGCTTTTGAAATTCAAAAGAGTACGTGAATAAGACAGAAGCAATTAGACAGGAACATAAAAGAATTTCGATATGATCGAAACAAAGAATATCTCTATGGAGAATTCAAGCACTATTTGGTTGTCAATGAACACTATGATACAATAGTGTAATTAAATGGAGAAACAAGATTCTTTTGGATAAGACAAGATATATACTAAGTGGTTTATCATTTACCTTTTTGATTCCAGATACTAGTATTTGAAACTACAAAGTTTATTGAACTTAGTTTCATCTATCTCGGTGTCCACTACTCCAAGAAATTATGAAAAAGTCACAAACATGGTTTGAGACACATTCGTATTTGGAGTTTACTAGTATTTCTACTAGAATCAGAGATAGAGAAGATGGATTCGTGTTCAGAAGCTTGCATGTTTTAGGTATCTTAAAGGAATAAGGGAAAGTCTGAATTATAGTCCTCAAGATAGGAATGTATTTATAGAAATATTTTTTACTTTCTTTGAGGAAGACTATATAATGACTTATAACCTAAGAGTAAGGTAAAACTAGAGAAATAAAAGAGATCAGGTTGATGCTCAGCTTTCAACACCTGTTATAGAACAGGAAGAACAGCAACAACCAGCTGATCAGCACAGGATTATCCTTGAACAATCATCACTTTTAGAACCTCGTCGTAGTGGGAGGGTAACTAGGTTACCTGCAAGATACATGTTTTTGGGAGAAACCTATAAGGCTATCTTAGATGAACATGTACAAGATCCCACTAGTTACAATGAAGCTCTAATAGATAGAGATGATGAATTTTGAAAAAGGCCATGAATCAAGAAATGGAATCTATGTATTCCAATAAAGTCTGGGAACTTGTAGAGGCACCAAATGGGGTAAAACCTATAGGGTGCAAGTGGATCTACAAGAGAAAAAGAGGAGTAGACGGAAGGGTGGAAACATTTAAAGCAAGATTAGTAGCCGAAGGGTTTACTCAGAAAGAAGGAATCAATTATGAGGAAACCTTTTCTCCGGTTGCTATGCTTAAATCCATCAGGATTCTGCTCTCCATTGCTGCAGTGCTAGATTATGAAATTTGGCAAATGGATGTCAAGACTGCCTTTCTTAACAGGCATCTTGAAGAAAACATCTACATACAGCAACCAGATGGATTTATACAAAAAAGGCCAAGAACACATGGTATGTAAGTTGCAGAGATCTATTTATGGATTGAAGCAAGCATCCCAGTCATGGAACATCAGATTTGATCAAGCGATTAAATCACTTGGATTCATTCAGAACATTGATGAACCATGTGTGTACAAGAAAATTCAGGGAAAATTTGTAGCCTTCCTAGTTCTTTGTGTAGACAATATTCTCCTGATTGGAAACGATATAGGAGTATTGACTACAATAAAGATTTGGTTAGCAAAACAATTTGATATGAAAGACCTGGGAGAGACAAGTTATATTCTTGGTATCAAGTTACTATGAGACCGGAAGAATAAAACTTTAGCCTTGTCTCAAGCGGTCTATATCGATAAGATATTGGCTAGATTTAGTATGGAAAATTCCAAGACTGGTTTATTACCATTCAGACATGGAATTACATTCTCTAAGGATCAATCACCTAAAACATCTGAAGAGATAGAGAGAATGAGACGAGTTCCCTATGCAACAGCTGTGGGAAGTCTCATGTATGCCATGTTTTGCACTAGGCCAGACATCTGTTTTGCGGTAGGGATGGTTAGTAGATATCAATCTAATCCTGGACCTGAACACTGGACTGCGGTCAAGCATATAATGAAGTATCTGAAAAGAACTTAAAATTATATGCTTGTGTATTCTGGTGATGAACTTATTCTAGTGGGTTATACTAATTCTGATTTTTTGTCAGATAAGGATTTTAGAAAATCAACTTCCGGCTATGTGTTTACATTGGGAAGTGGAGCTACTAGTTGGATGAGTGTGAAACAATCTTGTATCACAGACTCAACAACTAAAGCTGAATATGTGGCTACATCTGAAGCTGCAAAAGAAGCTATATGGCTCTGCAAGTTCCTACGAAATCTTGAGGTGGTACCTGTTGTAACTGCACCCCTTAAACTATTTTGTGATAATGGTGGTGCGGTAGCTCAATCTAAGGAACCAAGGAACCACAAGAAACAAAACATATTGAAAGGAAGTATCATCTTATAAGGGAATAGTGTAGAAAGGTTATATGACAGTACCCCAAATGGCATTAGATGCTAAATGGCAGATCTTATTACAATGGCCATTAGTGGGAAACCTTTATAACCTGCACTTAGAGCCCTAGAGCATGTGCAATATGCCAGATATGCTTTGAGAGCTAGTGGGAGATTGTTGGGAAAATATGCTCTTTAAAAGCATATGTGTTTATTTAATTGTAATAAACAATTTTTCTGATTAATAAAATAAATGAGGTATTTTATTCAAATATCTTAATTGCATTAATATTTGTATTAAAGTCCATTTAATCATATTATATGTATTTATGTGATCACCATGTGGATTCACAGAAGACATAAATACAAGTTATCTTATGATTAAATAAATTTAGTTCGCAGTTGATAAATAAAGTTGGGCACTTTATTTAGGTATAGACTGTAATAAATTCATTGAATGATTTGTCTTAATCATGTATGAATTTATTGATGTAGTACGACTACATTGAACAGGATCACATATGAGATTTAATTAACTTTGTAATAACTGTCAGACTTATTAAATCTCATAGGCGTTGATTTTACTGTAATCTTAATCTTGAGTTAATTATGATTTCATGATTGTGATTGTTATTTCATTTGAGTTACCAATGGGCACGACACATCCTTGTGGTCAAGATTACCCGGTATCTTGGTGGGAGCAATTATGAGTATTGGAGTTATGGATTAACAATATAGAATTTGTACAACACATCTCTTGATAGGTTTTCGGTACTTGATCATAGAATTCTCTGGCCAGAGTGTGTCAACATATTTAGTATGTTGAAAATGATCATTAGAGAAAACCAGTAAGGATCAAGGAATAAGATGTTATTAAATTGATTGGACAGTTGAGATATCAATTTAATTAACGATGTGGTACAAAGGATTGTGCAGTAAAGAAATCAATGTGGCTTGGGGCGAATTATTATTCGAGCATACAATTATGGAAGTCAGTTCCAATCTTTTAGTGGAGTAGATTTGGAATTAAATAATTGGGCTAGTTTAATTAAAGGCCTAATTATTGTAGCCACTATTGTATGTTCCCAAATGATCCCCGGGTTAGCTCATTTAATTGACTGCACCACTACTGGACTAATAAGTAAGATAACTAGCTATTTGGGTCAAAAGCCTAAATATATCATTTAGTGGGAGGCTCCATTTAATTAGCTTTTGTATAAGGGGCCTTATGTTATTTTACAAGGTGGGTCCCCTATTGAAAAAGAAAATAACGTGGGTTTTGTTTTTTGAATTATTTGGAGCCTAGGGTTTTCACTAAAGGAAGATATATAAGGTTTATTTTCTCTAAAGGAAAAGAGAGAAGCCACTTTATACAAATTGGAGAATAAGATTTTTCTCTCTATTGTTGAGAGAAAAATTTTCTCGTGCTAGTTGCTTTGGTAGTGATAAAGGCGCCCACACGTCAAGTGCAGATCGAACCTGAGTCATAACCTGGAAGATCATTGGTGACAGTTCGTGATCTAACAAGCGTGGTGGTGACGGATCGTGATCTAACAGGAGTGGTGGTGGCGGATCGTGATCTAGGAGCCTAAATCACTTCAGCGGAAAAAGCCAACTCGGATTTTCAAGGTACGATTTCTAGAATACAAATTCTTATATATTATATGAGAGCGATCTTCAAAAGGTTTTATAAAAATTCAAAAGATAATTTTTCCCAACAATTGGTATCAGAGTCAAGCTTCTCAAGCTCTGAGTCATCCCCAGAGAGCAACGTGTGCATGTCAATGACTGGAAGTTGTTGTGCTGAAGAATCGTCGTTGCGAATCAAGGGATGGTCTATCTCAGGGCGAACATAACGTGGCGGAACAGTTGTCAGTGGCAGATTATTTGCCAGCTCCAGAATCGAAGGCTCCACGAGAGAATTCCCAATAACTGTTGCTTTTGCCTCCATGTTATATAGATTTAGATTAACTGATTTCTAGCTATCACCTTTTTGTTTTCTTCTACTCTTCTGCAGACTTAGCTAGTTTGTGTTTTGACAAGAAACTCATATATAAATAGTCCTCTAGATGTACTGTACTGTAACTGGGTGCAGTGAAATATTAATTTTATCATGAAAATTCGAGAGAATTTTGACTTTTATTAAAGGACACAAATCAGTGCAACATTAACACGATAAAATTAATTTTATAATGGAATTATTTACACTCTACATTTAATTTTGAATATCATTCGATTTTTTACACTCTAAATTTAATTTTGAATATCATTTGTTTTTTTACACTCAGTTAATAAATTTTAAAAATTAATTTTTATTCTATACGTTCTTTTATATACCAAAACAGTCTTTTATTTATATATGATTATTATCTCACCCAATTTAATTCTTTATCAAAGAACTTCATTCTAAATAAGTCTATTATTGTTAACAAGATATTTAAGTCTCTGTTTAACAAAATATCACTGTGATGTCTTTAAATGAAATAATATATTTTTTTTTTTAAAAAAAAGAGAATTTTCTCTTATCTTTACTAGAGAGTTATATATTAGAATCCAATTCATGTTCTTCATTGATAATCTTCAAGCAATAGTAATAAGCAACTGATTTGTTTTTCTTTTTCATTTTTTTTAATCGGAACTTACAGTTTTATTTTTTATTTTTTAAAAACAAAATAATGTTAAATGTTAAAAATAAATGTTTTGCAATAACGTATCTTTTGCAATAAAACTTACAGTTTTATTTCTTTTTTATCCACTTAGTATTCGTATCTTTTGCAATAACGTTCCACCCATAATGTTTTGTTCATTGAACAATAACACTATGGCAGACCAAAATGGTATGTACTGTTTGTTTGCACGCAGTACTATCACTTCAGTCATATCTTAATGTCACTATAGTGTTTAAATATCATTTGTCTCTGTCAACGCTCCCCTAACTAAAGCTCAGATAAGATCAGAATGCCAAAGGATTGTTATCGACTTGGTTAGTATTCGTATCCATCTCTTCTCGCATTTGCGTGATTAATTTTTGAATTGGTACTAATACGACTAAATTGGCATTTTGAATGATGAAACCAGGCTGGCCACACAAAATTGTGTACCCTAATTATTGAATTGAGCATACAGTAGTAAAATAGATACAGACAGGCATACAACAATGACAAAATGGACAACTATCGCTATCAAGTTCACGTCCCCAATCTTGAAATTACGAAATTTTTGGGATTTTTTTTTTGTTGATCGGTCCTTGTCGTTGGTAGAAATTACGAAATTTAAGGGGCACGCTGACTTTTTAAAATAATTTACATTTGTTTTTGTTTCATCTTGACTAAGGACTCATTTAAGATTTACTATTGAGACTCTAAAGTCACTTATAAAAGTTAAAATTTAATTTTGATAATTTTTTTAAATCAAAATTTTAATTTTGATATTTTTTTAAATCAAAATTTTAATTTTGATAATTTTTTAACTCAAAAATTTAATTTTGATAATTTTTTTTTAAATCACCACAAAATTTGAATTTAAGAATCAATTTTATACTTAACATAATTTCGCATATATTGTTACACATTTTCATAAAACAAAATTATTTTTAATTAGTTAACTAATAAAATTAGAAAATTTAAGATCGTTATTATTTTGATTTTCTTTTTTTTTTCTTCGTGCACGCTCTTTACCCCAATTCTTCTTCTTTCTATTTTCCATTCCATCAAGAATTCTGTAATAATGTAAATATTATTGTTTCAAGATCAACACTTAGGTTAATATGTGTTTTTAAATATTTAATAAAATTTAAGGTGAATTATATACGCACATTCCAATCTAAAACATGGATTTATTAAAGTTCGGAAAAGTTATCAAGCCATATAGCTTAATAGCTTTTTGGACTTCAATAATGTGGTGATAATTAGTTATATGAGAATCCTATTACTCTATTACTTCTTTCCCTCTGCCACTTGTACCAGAATTTTCTAATAGAGACTGCTTATTGCACCTAAATGACTAACTGGTGCTGACTTAATAATATATGCCCCGTTTGGAATTGATGTTGAAACTCAATAAGCAACTTATTTTGTAATTTGTGACAAAAATAATGTTTGGTAAATTTTGTAAAAGTTGCTTATTTAATCATTTTCTCCATTTTGACAACAACTTTTAAAAGTAAGTAGAGAGTTACTTTTCATAAGCAGCTTATTAAATAAACTATCATACCTTTTTAAAGTTCCTATTATAGCCTTAATATTTTAATTAAAAAAATAATTGTCTTACTTTCTCATACACCATAATATTAAACCATTAGATATCACATTACCATCACAATCAAATTACCGACACAACTATTATATATTCTCTCTAGTATCAAAGTTTTGACCTAGTAAGTTTGTATTTTTTTTTATATTTTACTTTTATTTTCTATTATAAGATTAAAAAACGTATGTATATAATTATGCAAATTTTTTTTTTTAACTTTGAACAATTTCACATGAAAATTAACCATAACTTTTAAAATTAATTTTATAACCATGGTTTTTAATATTCAATCTCTCTCTCTCTCTCTCTCTCTCTCTCTATATATATATATATATATATATATATATATATATATATATATTATAGTTATGGTGTTTATTGCATCAAGTTTAATACGAATGTAATACATACTACTTTTTTATTTTATCTCAGTTATGTATTAGTATGAATTTTAATCATATTTTTTATATAACAAATTTATAGAGTTCTTTTTTCACTTTATGCAATTTTACTTGTTTTAAAGAGAAAAAGGCATGTCTAAACATTATTAAATATACTTAAAAAAAAAGAAGATAATTTAAAGTTATATCTATTTTCACAACAAGAAAACAGGTAATAGATGACGAGAAATAACTATTGTAAAAGGGGGTGCATGACAAACAGTTCATCTGTCATCTATTTCACTGTCATTAATTTATGACAAAATATTTTCCATCATGAATTCATGATAGTATTTTACAGTTATATATACGTCACACAATATCTTAATGTGAAAAATAATTAAATTAAAATTTGAATTTATATATATTTTTGCGCTATTTTTTTAAATTTTTGGTGGGAAATTAAATTATCATTTGTAAATTTATTATTGAATTTTGGCTCAAAATGTTTTATGACAAACATTATGATCATTATTTCCCATCATAAAGTCAATTTTTTTTAAAAAAAATTCTATTGTGATTATAATTTATTTGTGAATTCCTGATTACAAATTTAATTAACTAATAAAAATGAATATCATCAAAAAAACTAAAAGTAATTAATATTAATTAACCTCCATTCAATCCAACAAATTAATTTCAAAACAAATACATCTAGTATTCAATGTCGTCACCACCAATACATAATAAAACATCCCAAATATAAAAAAATCTAAAATATAAAACAATAGTTAAATCCCAATTAAAATCTAAGAAAAGCAATTCAAATTCTAGCCATCAAGCCAAGTTACCCAACAAAACTTCGAAAGATTAATGGAAATATTCTAACAGTAAGACTTCCAGTAGAGATACCATCTTCCAGCGGCAATAGATAAGAAATTTTACTACATATTAAGTATTTAACATACATTCAATTTGAATTTAAAAAAAAAAATCTTTTATTAATAGATAACAACTTTTTTTATGTATAAATATTATGCTAAATTGTAAAAATTAATGTTACCAAAATTATTTTTCATAAATTATATATCAATTATTTTTCTTGTAAATATTTATAACATATAAAAACTATTGTACTAGAAAACACTATGAATACATATCTATTTAAGCTAGTCATAAGTGTAAAAATACAAACAACTTACCACTTACACTCAGATGCCAAAAAATAAAAACCAAACATATTATTCTAGCTTAAGCATTCAAAGCCATTCAAACTTCAGTAACATTCAAACCTATTTCAAAATTAAAATAAAAAGACAAACCATGACTTAATATGGGGCTATTTGAAATCTAGATTTTACAGTATCACTTTATTCTGTACACTCGTTCTCTCATTTAATAAATTTTAAAAATTGATTTTATTGAGCACATTCTTTTAAATACCAAAATAGTCCTCCATTTATATCTTACGTCTCACCCAATTTAATTCTTTGTTGACTAAAGAACTTTATTCTATGTAATTCTATTATTGTTAATGATATTCAAATCTCTTGAAAAAAAAAAATGACCCTCATCTCTTTGAATGAAATAAACTTCCGTCAAAAGAGAAATGTCTCTTCATTTTACCAGAGAGTTATAGACTGGAGTCAAGTTTGTATTTCCAATTGATAATTTTGAAGCAGCAGCAATATGCAGCTGATTTCTTATTATTTTTCCTTTTTCTTTTTGGGGGTTTGAAACGTACAGTTTTATTTTTAATTTTTTAAATCAAAATAATGTTTCTCATTTTTTCCGCATAAATAAAAATTTTTTTTCAATTGCTGTTGTTGGTAGCTTGTTGGTTATTTATTAAACCCTTAATATTTTCTTTTACGAATGATAAATTAGATTTATTGTTAAAGAAAGTTACAGGGTTTTGTAATTGGATTATTGAATTGAATGTGCGTTCAATGGTGTGAAGAGTAATCATATTCCATTAACTTAAATTGAATTGTCTTTATTAGTAAATGATATTGGAGGAGTTTTTGTAATAATATTTTTATTAAAAATTACAGTCTTTAAAATAAAATTTAGGGTACAAATAACATCACTCTATAATATTATTATTCAATAAATCATAATTTTGTGGCACACTAAAATGATGCGGATCATTTACGCAACCTACCATCACTTGTATTATATCCTAATGCCATTATAGTGTTCAAATATCATTTGTCTATCCCAAACGTTCGTTCAATTAAAGCTAAGGTAAGCTAAGATTTCACAGTAGAATAGTATTCTTATCCATGTAGTGTCACATTGTGTGGTTTATCTTTAGATTGGTACTAATCCCACAAAACTGGCATTTTGAAATATAAAACCAGGCTGACCACACAAACTTGTGTACACAATTTTATGTTTTTTTTTTTCAAGTGTTACGTCGTAAAATCGTAAATTAAATATAGACAAATATACAACAATGACAATGCCTGTCAAGTTCGCGTGCCCAATCATAGAAGTTACGAAACTATTGGGATATTTCATAGTTGATCGGTCCGCATCGTTGGTAGAAATCACGAATTTTAGAAGGGGACCGTGACTTTTTAAACTGCATTATAATTTAAGTCCTTTAAATTTAAATTCATTTTCGTTTTATCCTGGTAATTGAATAAGGGCTCATTTAAGATTACTATTTTACTCAAAAGTAATTTTAAAATATTAAAATTTAATTTTGTTTGGTAATTTTCTTAAAATTATTGATAACTTTAATTTTGAGAACAAATTTTATACTTAAATAATTTTAAATATATTATGACATAAAAAAAAATTATCCTTAATTATTAAGAAATAAAATAAAAAAAATTCAGTACCACGTGTGTGTGTGTGCGTTTTTTTTTCTTTATGCACGATCTCTACCCCAATTCTTCTTCTTTTGTTTTTATATTCCATCAATAATTCTCCAATACTGCAAATATCATTGCTACAAGATCAACACTTAGGTGGCGTTTGTTTTTTTGTCTGAAATCTGAATAGATCTGAATTAGTCTGAATGTCTGAATATGAATAATATGTTTATTTTTTTGTCTGAATCTCAAAAAATAAGTATTAAGTTGTTTGTTTTTTTCAACTTAAAAAGCTGAAAATATGTACTTTTACATTTGTATCCTTATTAAATTTGAATGTCAAATAAATAATATATTAAATACCACAATATTTTAACATTTATAAGTAAAACTATATTCAAGTGAATACATAATTATTTTAGAATTTTAATATATAAAATACCATAAATTTCAAATTTTATCGTATATAATATAAGAAAGAAAAAACAGAGATATTTTTATGTGGGGTAAATATCTATGGGTGAGTTTTGGGATAGACGTGAAAAATAAATTATAAAACAGGGATATTTTTGACATTAGCAAGTAATTGACTTAATTCAAATTTCTCCATTAAGTAAAAACCCAAAAAAATTAGCTTATTTTATTAAGTCAAAATTATCTAAAAAGTCTCATTAAGTTATAAAAACAAACACATCTAATTAACTTAATTAATTAAGTTAAGTCACTTTAAGTCATTAAGTTAAAAAACAAACGTCACCTTAGTATATGTTTCACGACTTTATTTTTTAATTTATCAATATTCAATAAAATTTATTCTCAGGTGCGGACGCCCGCATTTTTATTAATGCGGTCACAATTTTAAACTGTGTGATTTAAAAAAAAATAGTTTGTGAATGAACTATAAAACTGTGAGTTTTAAAAGATTTAAAAACTAATTCTTTTAAACCATGTGGTTTTAAAGTGTATCCGCATGGAAATTTCATAAGACTTGGTGCTAGACCCAATTCTCCATCTAATTTTAGGTTGTAAAATGTAGTGAAAGATAACCTTTCCTTCATTAAGTTTACAGTCACACGATGTTCAATATCACGATAAGTTCCATTGCTAAAAATCTACAGGATCATAAATTGAACCTAAAAAAAAAAAAAGTTAGAGAGTATAATCAAGAGGAGGAAAAAATTAGATGAAACTAGTCATCAACTACATATCCTATGCTAACAGCTTAGCTTTTATGCAAGCGACGTGT
>NW_006263303.1:23906193-23908833 GCF_000493195.1 Citrus x clementina | reverse complement strand
ATGGGAGAGGCAACTTGGGGAACAAGTGGGGTTTCTTCAGATGGGTTGGGAGAGTGAACATAGTAAAGCCGTATCCCCAATCAAGCTTCTGCTCCTCAGACGTAATAAAAAGCTGCCCAAATCCCTCAATATCCCCTGGCTGCTGCCAAAATTTCTTTTTCTCATCAATTGGAAGATTAAAGAAGTCTTGAATCCTTCTTTCACTTTCTCCACCAATGAACTGCTCACTCCATGATTCATCAACTGCATATATGCAGATTAAAACAAGCTGTTCTTTCCATACATGGTTCTTATAGGAAACTTAAAGCTCAGGAAATAAAATGATTTTTATGGAAAATGCTAAAAACACCGAGAGCCGAAAGAACGCTAACAAAAGCAATGATTTGCGATCAAGTATTTTTATTATCTGAATATCACTGCTCAATTATTATGTACCTGAAAGAAACCCCAGTCTTTACATGCATGCTCAAGCTTCTCAAGCTCTGAGTCATCCCCAGAGAGCAGCCTGTGCATGTCAATGACTGGAAGTTGTCGTGTTGAAGAATCGTCGTTGCGAATCAGGGGATGGTCTATCTCAGCGCGAACATAACGTGGAGGAACTGTGATCAGTGGCTGATTATTTGCCAGCTCCAGAATCGAAGGCTCCACCAGAGAACTCCCAATAACTGTTGCTTTGGTCCCCATATTATATAGATTTAGATTAACTGATTTCTAGCTATTACATTTTTGTTTCTTTTCTCTGCTGTAGACTCAGCTGGTCTGTGTTTTAACGAGAAATTCATGTATAAATAATCCTCAGGATGTACTGTACTGTAATTGTGTGCTTTAAAATATCAATTTTAATATGAAAATTCGAGAGAATTTTGACTTTTATAAGGACACTGATTAGTGCAACATTAAGACGATAAAGATAATCTTAGAATGAATTATTTGCACTCTACATTTAATTTTGAATATCATTTGATTTTTACACTCATTTAATAAATTTTAAAATTAATTTTTATTCTATACTCTTTTATGTATCAAAACAGTCTTTTGTTTATATCTTATTATATCTCACACAATTTAATTCTTTATCACAGAACTTCATTCTATATAATTCTATTTTTGTTAAAGTGATATTTAAGCCTCTCTTTAACAAAATATCACTATGATACCTTTAAATGAAATAGTATTTTTTTTAAAAAGAGAATTTTCTCTTATCCTTACTAGAGAGTTATGTGCTAGAATCCAATTCATGCTCTTAATTGATAATCTTCAAGCAATAGAATATGCAACTGATTTGTTTTTATTTTTCATTTTTTCAATTGGGAACTTACAGTCTTATTTTTTATTTTCAAAACCAAACAATGTTACTCGTAAATTTTTTTTATCCAGTTTCTAGAGTTGGTAACTTGTTGGGTATTTATGAAACCTTTAATATTTTATGAGGTGTAACAGTAATAGGATTAATATTTTCACTTCCTTTCTTCACCCTACAAACAGCAAAGTATGCAATGAATGTTTAAAGTTAACAATCTGTAAAGTCTGGTCTAAACTTTGCTCTAATTAAATATCATAATAAATTATAAAGAGAGGTTAGATTAGAAGATCTCCAACAGCTAGATTCAAAGAGATTCTTCATTACATTATTTTATAATCATTTTTTCGAAAATGTCATTCCTGTTATAACAGAGGTAGAGAAACAAATTGAGAGGGCCTTTCAATTCCATTTTCAAGGCGAAAAATGCAATGTTATGTTTCGTTTCTTTTGTTAATCTAATCCACTTTCTATCAAGCATTTATTATTATTTTTATTTTTTTGGCTTTTGTTGAGTGTTTTTGTTCTACGATGGCAATTTGGGAGATTATAATTGAGAAACATTTTTAATATTTGAAAGAAACCCACGGCTGCACTGATAATGAACCCACAGAGATTATCAAAGAGTCCCTTTTCGTTTTTAAAGCAGATTTTTAAAGTTTTATACGGTGGAGTGTATGAGAAGAGGATAAAAATTGTCATAAGAGTAAAGTGAGGATTAGACAGGATAAATTGAGTGATAAAAAAATTATTTTAAAATTTTTAGTGGGGTGAATTGAGAAGTGGAGGATGATGTGGAGAAATGAGAGTGAAATATCCACTATAACTATGCTTCATGAGTAACGAAATGTTATATTCATTTAGTTAGGATTCTTAATTGGTGTACTAATTAATGTGTCACCAATATAAATTTATCATTTAGATATGAAATGATAAGACTGAGTAGTTAAGTTCACTTGAACCAATCAAATAATACAACATAATCACTTACACATCTGTTGGTATACATATTAAATATCTCAACGAAGTAAAATTATTATTATAGCAAATAGATCTTAA
Source organism: Citrus x clementina (assembly GCF_000493195.1). Lineage (NCBI taxonomy): Eukaryota > Viridiplantae > Streptophyta > Magnoliopsida > Sapindales > Rutaceae > Citrus > Citrus x clementina. Next base: position 23,906,474 of record NW_006263303.1, on the reverse strand, counting down.
ATATTAGAAGAAGCTTATAATGAAACTGACTCTGAGCCCACTGTCACCTAACCCGTGCATCCCAGCTACTCTTACGCCTGTAAATATTACAATACTTGGGTTGGGCTGTGCAATAATGAAATTGATTTTGATCAATCACCATAAATAGCTGATTGTAAATATTGTGTAATTAGTTTGAAGTGTGTCACAACAGAATTAATGTAGGTTGATCTCAATAAAAATTTAATTGTAAATATATGAGTGGTGCTCTAATTATGATGTATATATCAAATGATATAAGT
>NW_006263303.1:23904633-23905902 GCF_000493195.1 Citrus x clementina | reverse complement strand
CTACCTTTTTTTTTTATTTTATGTTTTATAATTAATAAAATAAAATAAATAATATTATATTTATTTAAATAATAATATTATATTTAACTAAATAATAATTTACATTGATTCTAAGTTAAAATTATTTTAAAATAATATTATTATATTAATAGAGAATTAATAAATATAATATTATTATTTATTTTAAAAATAATAGTACTATATTTATTTAATAATAATAATAAATACTTTATTCTAAGAAAATATTAATTTTGTACTAAATAATATTATATTATTATTTTATATAATAATAAATTTAATATAATTATATTAAATAAAATAAAATAACATTTCATTTTATATTAAAATTACAATTAATAATTTATTGTTCATAATTAAGAATATTAATAATTATAATAAATTTACAAATATAATAAAATAAATATTATTCATTAAATATATTTTTTATTAGTTTTGTAATTAAAAATTATAATTCTTTAAATAAGGATAAAATTGTAATTTGAAACTATTTACTTCCAATCCAAGACAAAGTAAACACATAAATTGAATTCTGATCTCCATTCCATGCTTCCATTCCAGTGTAAGTAAACAACCTACTCCCACTCCCACTCCACACTCCCAATCCTAGGATTCCCACTCCCCAGGATTCCCAATCCAATCCAAAAAGTAAACGCTACCTAAAAACCGTCGTTGATTACAATTACAAATTTACCCCCATAACTGACAGTCATTGATTGCTTCTTTCCCAAGAAACCTTTGGATATATATTTTATAACAATCGGCTATCACTTTCTTCTTCCATGTACAATATCTCAGTAGGCTGCACTGATGTTACGGTTGGGTGCTATTTTGCACAGGATTAAGAAAACCCAATTTAGTCATGCAAACTTATTGGGAGCTTCCCGGCTGTCAACAACAACAACACGAGACCAAACAACAAGTGCTTTTTGGGGTTCAACGGAAAAGATCTCCCCAGTCGGACTGTCGGAAGCCCGGCAGTCTGGGTGTTTGAGGAGCTCGATGAAATGGCTAAAATGGGAGAAGACGTAGGCAAAGATGACATTGAGTTCAATATGGATCTGTTGCTAAACAAAGCATGTTACTTGGATGCTCTCGAGGTATTTATTAAATCATCAGATTTCATTTTTTTTTTTTTCCATTTGGGTTATCAATTGCATCAGTCTTTACTTCTCTGTGTTTTAATGATTTTGCATTATGGAATTGGAATCAAATGTTATTTTATATATTTTCACCTTTTATAAACATAAC